>NC_087358.1:21155364-21458395 GCF_030014295.1 Loxodonta africana | reverse complement strand
ACAGAAACATCACAAGTGGATGGCTTTAACAAAGAGAAGCTTATTCTCTCATAGTCCAATAGCTAGACGTTCAAATTCAGGACACTGGCTCCAGGGGAAGGCTTTCTCTCTCTGTCAGCTCTGGAGGAAAGTCCTTGTCATCAGTCTTCTTTTGGTCTGGGAGCATCTCAGTGCAGGAACCTCAGGGCCAAAGAGCATGCTTAACCCCAGCACTGCTTTCGTGGTGGTATGAATTCCCCTGCCTCTCTGCTGGCTTCTGTCTTTTATATCTCAAAAGAGGTTGGCTTACGTCACCACCTAATCTTGTAGATCTCATCCATATAACTGCCACTAATCCATCTCATTACATCATAGTGATAGGATTTACAACAGATAGGGAAATCACACCAGAAGACAAAATGGTAGACAATCTTTCAACGCTGGCATTTGTGGTATTTCTGTTATAGCAGCACTAGATGACTAAGACAGAATTTGGTACTGACAGAGGGGGGTGCTGTTCTAACAGAGATCTAAAATGTGGAAGTGGTGTTGAACCTGTGAATGGAGAGATGACTCAGAAGGAAGTGAGGAGAAATGTTAACACCAGAGAAGGCACAGATGGTGAGAAACAGCAGCAGAGGACTGGCAGCAGCAGAACCAGGAGATCATCATGACATAGTGCTGGATCTGACCCATGGAGAGAGAGAGCTGAGTGCCTTTGCACAGAAGTCTTCCTGTCAGTGGAGCTAGGCTTGCTGAACCATGGAGCAAGAGAAATGGGTGCCTTCTGGCTGAATTTTACTGACAGAGTAGGGTGCCTCCAGGCACTTATTGGTGGAGCTGCAGAGCTTTGGAACACTTGCTCCAGCGGGGCAGAGGCAGGCGTGAGGTCAGAGGAGCCAAGAAGCCAAGAACCAAGAAGCAGAAGCTGAAGAGACAAGGAACACAGGAAGCCAAGATGCCTCAGTCTCAAAGGGTATGGCCAGGACCTCTGGGATTTCAAGGAGTGGAGCCATGACCTCTGGTGTTTCTAAGAGTAGAGTCACCACTCAGATGGACTAGGAGAATGGTACACCTAAAGCCAAGTGAGCAGAGTTGCCATACCAGTAGGGTTGGAAGGCAGAGCTGAAGCCCAGAACTGAAGGGCCTCCACTCAGAATCCAGAGACTGTGGCCAATACCTAGAATATGGAGGGCAGGGCTATTGTGTAAATTGTCTCAGAGAACACAAGATTATTTTTAAAGCCTTTAGGGCTAAGGTAAAGTGTCTGCTGACTTGTTTGGTGCCTGTTATGCCTTCTTTCTCTTCAATTTCTTCCACATGTGGTGAAAATGTCTAGCTTATGTCTGTTCCGCCATTGTACTTTGGAGGCAGATACCTTGTATTCTAGATTTCACAGGTGAAAAGGAATTTTTGGATTTTGGACTTGGAATAGAATTAAGACTTTTGCTATGATATATGGGGTGAATAGATTTTACATGTGGCAAGGACATGAATTTTGGGGGGCCAAAGGGTGAAATGTCATGGATTAAATTCTGTCCCCCCAAAATATCTGCCAGCTTGTCTAGGTCATGATTCCCAGTCTTGTATGACTGTCTACCATTGCGTCATCTGATGTGATTTCCCTATGTGTTGTAAACTCTATCACTATGATGTAACGAGATGGATTAGTGGCGGTTACATGGATGAGATCTACAAGATTAGATAATGTCTTAAGCCAATGTCTTTTGAGATATAAAAGAGAGAAGCCAGCAGAGAGACAGGGGGACCTCATAGCACCAAGAAAGCAGTGCTGGGAGCACAGTGCGTCCTTTGGACCTGAGGTTCCTGCACTGAGAATCTCCCAGAACAAGGGAATCCTGATGACACGGACCTTCCTCCACAGCTAAGAGATAGAGAAAGCCTTCCCCTGGATCTGGTGCCCTGAATTCAGACTTCTAGGCTATTGGACCGTAAGAGAATAAGCTTTTCTTTGTTTAAGTCATCCACTTGTGGTATTTCTGTTACAGCAGCACTAGATGACTAAGACAGCCAAAAACACAGACATCTGAGAAAAAAGTGAGAACTGAATCAGTTTATTGGACAGCAAACAAAATACACTCATATCATTTTTAGAGCTACTGAAGCCTGGTTTTTAAAAACCTACCTTGTCGTTCAATTGCTGTATACTTCAATTTTAGGATTTTTCTTTCTTTCAATGTAAATTAAGGAAAGTAGCAACCCAATCAAAGTATAACTGTTTTAATTTATATTAAATTTTGTTCTTTTATATTATTGAACCAATCATAATCTTTGGCTAATCACTTTGCAAAACTGAATTATTGAAGGAATCTTGACTGAGGTAAATATGCTGCTTGATTTAGTTTTTTTAAATTTTAGAGCCTACTAAGTGTAAACAAACTGTAATAATTTATTTTATAAAGTTTTTTAAAGCTGTATTTCAATCATCCTCTAGATTTAGAACTTAAAATGGTCTGTTTAAAAAAAAAAAAAAAAACAAATCGGTGCCATCCGGTCAATTCTGACTCATGGCAACACCATGTGTATTAGAGTAGAACCACTTTACATAGGGTTTTCAATGGTTAATTATTCAGAAGTGGATTATCAGAAAGAGAGCCCTGGTTTAACAGTGGTCAACCTGTTTAGCTACTCACCCACCAGGCATTCTCCAGGAAAAAGATGTGGCAGTCTGCTCTGTAAAGATTACAGTATCGGAAACCCTATGTGGCAGTTCTTCTGTGTCCTATAGGGTCACTATGAGTTGGGATCAACTTTTTGGGGACTGGTTAGGTCGCCAGAACGTTCTTCCAGCTTACTTCTGAGTGGACCTGAACTTCCAACCTTTCTATTAGCAGAGGGCTTATTCGTCTGTGCCACACAGGGACTCCTGCATTAAAACAATTGATATATAAACACCTTGTTTTATAATAGATATTCTTCATTTTTTAAAGAATTTTATTGATATCAGGCCAAATATCATCTTCATTTACATAGAAGAAAACTATGTTTTGTGAATTTTAAGATTAATCCCCTAATTTCCATAAAAACAAAACAAAACTCAAAAAGCCTTGGACTGTGCTCCAAGAGAAGCCAATAGCTCCACCCACATTATCAATAAAATTTAATATGCAAGTGGACTGTTAGCTATTCAGACAGTATACTTGGTAAGGAAAAAAAATTGACATACTGTAAAATCCTCTTCATTTATATGAGTATATAATTTAACTACTTTATATTTAAAGAATTTTGAAGGAGAAAAATATAACTGTTTCTTAAAAATCATTTCAAAAACCTTCATTGTTCACAGTGTCTGAATTTAAATTTGATGTGGGCTCTTGCCTTTTGTTAACTGAAGCATTTCCTATTAGCATTCTAATTACATCAAGCACACATACTTGATCTGCTATTTTGTACTTATTATTTCCATATAGACTTCACTACAAATTAGGATCTAACTTCATTACATCAAAGGAGTTCCAGAACATGGCATTTAGTACTTTAGAAATCAAACTTACATTCTTCATTATGCTGTAACCATATCAAGTATATGTATGCCTTTTCTCTTTCAAGCCTGAAATTAATTTCTGGAAATCTGCGTTTTTACTATATGATATTAGGCCTCAAAAAGGGTTTGCTTCAGTGATGAATAACTACGCCATGGGTATTGCTTTCATTCTTTAATAGGATGCAGATTACCCATTAAAAAGCAAAGCCTTCATTTCATAAATTGAATAGAAAGATGATTGAAAATAACTACAACTGATTAAAAGTAGGTCACATGAAAAGTCAAACCTAGTATCTCCACTAAAGTTTTGTAGTGTTTTTATTTAATTTTGAATAGGAAATATTCCCATTTATTTAAACAGTTCCTGTTTTGTACTCTTAAAACTAGATTTGACTGGCATTAATTACTCATCTACTTTTTTTTCTTTAAAAATTAAGTTCTGATATTGTGTTCATGTTAGATAAAGACACACATCTTCTATATTAAAACTGTAAGCTTTGCAACAAATATTTATCGTACCACTTTGGTAACATCTCAACCTTTTAAAAAATAACAAGGTCTACTAATAATCAAGCCTTCTTAATGATATAAAATGTCTTCTATGCAATAATTTCCTTGTACTGAGGATGACAGACATGAATGTGCCAAGGTGACTTCCTATACTTCCTTATCTTACCATACAGAATGAAGCCAACTATGTGGATACATACAGTGTAAACATTATAAAAATTAAAAAAGGCAAGGAATTGCAGAAACTCGTGAATATGCTACAGGAAAAATTTAAGTCGACGAACAGATGAGTTTGAGTATATTCAACTGCAAGGAGAAGAGTAAAGAAAATGTAGCGTGAGAGTAACAGAAAAAAAGACATTATTAAAGACCTTTGTAATATAGAAATGACAAAGATGGAGAGAAAAAAAGGTTAAAAAAAAGATGAGAGGTGGAAAGCCTTTATCTACTTGAAATTCTTTAATAGTTAGAGATTAAATTTTTCTTTTAATGTTAAGTCAAATAGAGAAGAATAAGATGTATGTTAGTGCAAAGATAAGAACATCATCTAAGTTTGAGAAAGCATTAAAAAAAAAGAAACATGGAATTAAATTGGAAATCTAAAATTATTAAACTCCTCATAGAAAACAGAGGTGAAAAATTTGTGACATTGAGTTAAAAAAAGGATGCTTAGATATAATAACAAAGCCAAAGCCAAGAACAGTAAAATAAAAATAAAACAATAAATTGTACTTCATCAAAATTAAGAACTTCTGGGAAAGTTACAAGTGAAGCAAATGAATGGGAGAAAATATTTGCAAAACACAAACTTGAATTCAGAATATACGAAATGCTCTTGAAACTCAATGCTAAGAAAACAAGCGAAATTGTATAAATATTCAAAAAGACATTTCTTCAGAAAAAAAAAAATAATGGCAAATAAGCACTAGAAATGATGTTTGACATCATGGATCCTAAAAAAAATTCAAATTCTATTCCCACTTACTGCAGCCCTGTAGGACAGAGTAGAACTTCCTCGTAGGGTTTCCGAAGCTGTAACCTTTACAGAAGAAGACTTCCAACATCTTCCTTCAGAGTTTCTTATAAAGTTGAATCAATACTTGCCATAAGACCCAGGAATCCCACTATTAGGTATTTATCAAAGAGCTATGAAAACGTACATTTATTCAAACACGTGTATGCAGATGTTTATAGAGGGTCTTTTTTCATAATTGCTCAAAGTAGAAAAAAATAGAATGTCAACTGGGGAATGCATACACAAACAGTGATATATCCATACAATGGAATGTTATTCAGCAATTACAAAGACCAAACTACTGATACCTCCAATTGCTTGGCTAAGTCTCCATGCATTACGTTAAGTTAAAGAAGCCAGGCTCAAAATACTACGTTGTCATCATACATATATAATGAATGTATAATTGCATTATATAGTATTCTGGATATGATAAAACTATAGGAACAGAAACAAATCAGTTCTTTCCAGGGACTGAGGTAAATAAGAATTATTGGCTACAAAAGAGAGAAGGACAGTTTTTATTTTATGTTTATTTTTTTGGTGCTGTTCAAACTGATTTATGCTTCACATACACTTGAAAGGAAAAATAATAAAAATGAGAGCAGAAATAAATGATACAAACATCACAATGAACAAGAAAAACTTTCCACTTCAGATCTCAAGTGTTAGTTCAACATTTAAGGAAAAAAAAAAAAAAAAAAACTATGCATGTAATTCACTACTTTCCAGATTAAAGTAGAAAAAAAAAATAAGTTCACTTCAGTGTTTGTGTCAGTAACAATCAAAACACTTCATTACACAAGCATTATAGTAACTAGACTGTAGATCTACTTCATTCCTTCCACTAAATAATTCTAGAGGGATCTAGAGCCTTAGCTTATGGTTATCAGTGTGAGACGAAACAATTTTTGCTTACTTTTATTCACCTTAAATGGGGGGAAGCATTTCTAATCAAGATATAAGGCACAAACACAACGAGAAAAAAATGATCACACATTTTAATATATGAAAATTGAAAAAATGCACAACAGAATGCAATTTTCAAAATGAAAAGAAAACCAATAACAGACAAACTGCTGAAAATATCAGGAGCATATATGTACTCTGATTTCAACTCTGAGCTGAAAGAGCATGGAAGTTGTCACAGTTCTACTTATAACTAGGAAACATCAACAAAAAAAAAAACTAAAGAAACAGAAAAGCAATGGTGTTTCCTGGAACCATCAGAGAACTGAAGTTGCAGGGTAACCTATCATCCCAAAATCTGGACAGAAAGACCAACCCAGAGAGTCAAAACTGAGATCTGCTTTGTTGTTGTTGGTTCCCATGGAGTCACTCCGACTGATGGCTAGTTCTGCATAACGGAACTAACACACCCCCGTCATGTGCATCTTCGTGATGGTTGCTATGTTTGAGTTCATTGCTGTGGTTATTGCATCAACCCCTTTTACTGATGGTTTCCCTCATTTTCATTAGCCCTCTACTTTACAAACGTGATGTCCTTTTCTAGAAGTTGATCTTTCTTGAAGACTTGTTCAAAGTAAGTTATTTGAAGTCTCATCATCTTCACATTTTGGTTGTATTTCTTCTAAGATACACAATAATAATAATAATGAACAAATAATCTGATTTATTCATACTTTTGATAGTCCACATTATATTTAATATTCTTCACCAACACACAGATTGAATATATCAATTTTTTGTTGTCTTCCTTTTTCACCACCTGTCTGTCGGTTTGTCACAGTATGCTGGCTTGCATGTTGCTAGGAGGCTGAAACCTATGTCACTGGTATTTCAAATACCAGCAGGGTCACCCATAGTGGACAGGTTTTGGTGGAGCTTTCAGGCTAAGACACATTAGGCGGAAGAGACTGGTTTTTGATACTCCTATTCAAAAATTCAGGATCAGTACATTATGTGAAAATAAGCCACTTTTGATACCACACACAAAATAATGCTCTTTGCTTTCAAATTAAGGGATACTTCTTATTTCTCTATTTTTTATTGACTTCTCCGTATTTCTATAGAAATGCTGATGACTTATTTACACATCCAGGTGTCCTAGGACTTTCATTCCATTGAATATCATGTAGTTGAATGACAAGAAGGAAAAAACAAACAAACAAAAAAGACCTGACCTTCAACAGTTTCTTCTCTAAAGAAGCCGTTCTGACAATCTTTTAAAAGCCATCACGATTGCCGTGATCATTCATGCTTCCTCCTCAGCATCTTTTTCTTATCTCAAGTGCCATATTTAACATATGGTAGGTGGCATATTTAGATATGAGAAATAAGACAGTGCTTCTCACATTGCAAAAACCCAGGTGGTGTAGTGGTTAAGAGCTATGGCTGCTAAGAAAAGGTCAGCAGTTCGAATCCCCCAGGCACTCCTTGGACCCTATGGGGCAGTTCTACTCTGTTCTGTAGGGTCGTTATGAGTTGGAATTGACTCTACAGCAGTGGTTTTTTTTGGGAGGGGGGGCTGGGGGTAGGGGTTTTCTCAAACCGAAGTTGCTTAAGAACTCTCAGAAATATAGAGGTTCTGATTCAACACTTTCTCGGTAATTTCAAGTCCTTCTGATGCAAATGGTCTTGAATGTAATTAGGAAACATTGTTCCATTAAAAAAAAAAAAAAAAGCAGTTGCCCGAAAGTCAGCTCTGACTCACGGCAACCGTATGTGTGTCAGAGCGCTCCAGAGGGTTTTCAGGGGTTGATTTTTCAGAAGTAGATAGCTAGGCCTTCTTCTGAGGCACCTTTGGCTGGATGAAAACCTTCAACCATTTGTACCACCCAAGTAGGTAGGTGTGCAAATAACCCTGGTGTGGAACCTGGTGTGTATGTAATTCATTTCACTTCATTTGACATCCATAGGACAGAGTAGCACTGCCCTGTTCATTGAGTATTTTTATTACCGAAGCAGATTAAAGACTGTCCATTAACTCGTAATGTGCACTATCAAGCAGATCTTTAATGACTAGTATTTGACATAACATCAAAATCCAGCCGAATTTATACTTATCTTCACATATTTTTACAGATTTTTTGAATTATTTCTTGAAAAAAATATTGAAATTTTATAGAATAGAGGAGTCTTCAATACATTCATAGCTTTAAAAGACTGTAATAAAGTAGTATAATTTACAAGACAAAGTTTAAACAGAACTGGCTTTGATTTGTGTATTTTTCTTTATGTGTAGATATTATTATCTGTCATATATGCCTCATATACTTCCATGCAGACTTTGTTCATTCCATCTTTGGACCATGTTGTTACCCAGATAGATGTTTTACTCTTAAATTGTCATTTGTGCCAACTCGTGTTCCAAAAAATGCTTCCTGTTTTGTGTATTTCCAGTTTCATTTGGATCAGAAAATACAAAGAAATTCTTCATCAATTTTCTCACTAACAATTGATTTCAGAATATAACGTTCAATGCTATAATGTGACTTCATTGAAAATAACAATTTTAAAAATTAGAAAAATTTAAATGACAATAATAATGACTCAGCATTCCAAAACTGTGAAATATGCCAAAACAATTTTGTATCATGTTTCCCTTTTAAAACTGCGGAAACACTTGATGCCATTTGACAGGTGTGGTAGTAAGAATAATGCTGCCCCCATAAAAAAAAAATCGTGTCCACATCCCAATTTCCAGAGCCTCTTAATATGTCACTTTACATGGTAGAAAGAATTCTGCAGATGTGATTAAATTAAGGACCTTGACATAAAGTGATTTTCCTGGATTATCAAAATGGACCCAAAGCAATCACAATGGTCCTTAAAAATGAAAGAGGGAGCCAGAAAAGAGAGAGAGAAGAAAATGTAACTGTAGGACAATGATCAGAAATGGAAGAAGGAGGTAAAGAGCAAGCAACATAGGTAGCCTACAGGAGCTGGAAAAGGCAAGGAAACAAATTCTACCCTGGAGCCTCCAGAAATGAAGGCAGCCCTGCCAACACCTTGATCTTAGTCCAGGTAAACCCTCATTGGACTTCTGGCCTAAAGAACTATAAAGCAATACATCTGTGTTGTGTTAAACCACTAAGTTTGTGTTAATTTGTTATACCAGCAATCAAACAAAAAACTAATGGGTTATACAGTCATAAGCCATCGGTAATCTGCAGCGATATAAAACATTCAAATAGATTGTAAATTTTGTTCTCAATCAGAACCGTTAGAAACAGTCATTTTTAAGCAGGATCGAGTGGAGCAGAAGTTAGACAATTAGCAAAACCCATAGAGTTCAGTAGATACACTCAGATCTGTACGATCACCAGGCTCATATTTTGCAAATCATCCAATACACACAAAGGTGGAAACTCTTAAAATTAAATTCTGATATATTACACCTGATTCTCAAAAGTGATTTTTATTAGTGATGTTTTCTAGCTAGGAGACTAAAGGCTTATTTGATTTCAAATGGAGCCCTGGTAGTGCAGTGGTTAAGCACTCGGCTGCTAACCGAAGATCAGTGGTTTGAACTCACCATCAGCTCTGCAGGGGGAAGATGCGGCAGCCTGCTTCTGTGAGGATCCCAGCCTTGGAAACCCTGTGGGCAGTTCTACTCTGTCCTACAGAGTTGCTGAGTCAGAATCCACTCAGTGGCGGTGGGTTTTTGGTTGACTTCGTACATAAATAAATGCCAATTGAGAAAGTCCACAATTGATTGTATTATTTATTTTATATTTTTAAAGAATTATAAAAAGAATTTTTCATCATCAAAAATATTATTGCTATTTTTGATTTGATGCTTTGTATGACTCAGGCACTGGAAAAATTCTCTTCATATCCTGTCTAATTTAATTTTCACAAAAGTTATATGACTTAAATTGTATTATTCCAATTTTAACTGCAAGGAATCTGGGAAGGGTAGATGACTTTCCCAAGTTCACCTTAATTAAACCTCAAAGTTGTGCTTTAAACACAAATAGGTACTAAACCCATTCCCTGAATAAGTACACTACATGTAAAGTCCAGTCCTTTTTGCCAAGTCGAAAGCTTTTATTTTCCTTCCTCCTCTGCCTTATCCTCCTTTCCCTTTGTCCTTCTTTACACTCTCTCCTCCTCCTGTTTATATACCCCAAAATGGTTGAAGATTATTTTTTGTTTATATCGAATGGAAGGATTTAACGACCTTCTGTCTTAGTACTTGTTCCGTGCTGTTGAGTCAGTTCCGCATAGCGACCCTGTAGGCCAGAGTAGAACTGCCCCATAGGGTTTCCAAGGGATTGCTGGTGGATTGGTAGTGCCGACCTTTTGGTTAGCAGCCAAGTTCTTAACCACTGCGCCACCAGGGCTCCGTTTTAGTTCTTTGTGCGTAACAACTTAAATTTCCTGAATGCATATGCTGCTACAAAAGAAATTAGACTAAACAATTGAGTCATGGAAAGGATAGTAAATAAAATAAAAGTTTTAACCACTATTAAGGGAAATATTAACATATATTGAATCATAGCTTTGCACAGAAAATTTTCCTGAATAACTACATCAAAGTTTTCTTATTTAAATGCACAACCGCACTGTCATCTCCTTATTTAGAACAGAAGTTTCCCATCATCTCCAGGAGGTGGCAGCAGAGTCTCACTATTTAAACCTAAATTGACACACAGCTAGCACGGCACTGCAACACACGGGGTCGTCATGAGTCAGAATCATTCTATGGCAACAGGTTTAAGGGTTATTCGTTATTATTTACATGGTAAAGATGCAAGAATATGGAACACTTAGAAATATTTCTGGTGGTATAAAACATCTTCTTCCATGAAGAATAAATGTTAAATGATAGAAAAAAATTATATTCATTTATGGTGGAAAAAAAAATGGTGAAGACTTTATAAATAAGTTTAGGAAAAGTAAAATTCACAGTAGTGTTAAGTTGCCCTTCCAATTAGTAGGCTTTCCAGGGACATTGCCAGTACAGTTAACGAAGTTGTCTTTGAGGAAACATTACCATTTAACAAATATAACACAACAAAATTTTAAATTTAAGCACCTGTTCTCCATAATTTGTGACATATTAGTCATTCAAATCCACTGGGTGCTTCTTGGAAACCCGATGGGGCAGTTCTTCTCTGTCTAATAAGGTCACACTATGTGTAGGAATTGGCTCAACAGCGATGGGCTTGCTTGTTTAGTTTGTTTTTATTTGTTGTATATTACTCTAGAAACTATTTTGGATATTTAATGAATTAAATAATTAAAAATAAGCAATAGAACTCTTTATGCAATGCCCAATTCTGTTCATTATACAGGTGAAATATATGTATATGTGTATACATATATGTATAATTATCCAAACTAGTTTTTCCTCCAGTGATCCCTAACTTAATGTCATCACTTTCAACGGATTTTATCAATCCAGGAAATTTGATTTTTTTTTTCAAGCTGGCTATCTCAATTTTCCTTATTCCAAACATCAACTGTTGTTCCTTCTTATGAATTTCATCTTTTAAATTTTTATGGGATCTGTCCAATTCTTTAAATTCACCTGTCCGGTTTCTCTGACACTTTGCTAGCCTGAGCCACCATGCCACCACATCAGTCCCATGAAACATCTACCAGCTTTGGTATTTCACTGTTGTCATCCACCAGAGTAAGGGGAATTTTTGAAACACAAATTGTGTCACGTCATTTTCCATGTAAATCCATTTAAAGGTTAGTCATTGCTTATAGAATATATATTCAACAATATTTACTCAACAAAAACATTTATTGGATTCTTGAGTTGAAATGATAAATAAAAGAGAATCTAGAGTGTAAATATTTCAGCAACGATAGGAACGAAACATAAAATTAATATCACGATTTGACAGTGTTGGAGAAGTTCAGAATGTTATGGGGAAACAAGCTAGAAGGAAGCGGTCAGAAAATCTTCCCTAAAAGATGATATTTATGTTGAGGATTCCAAGAGTTGGGGTGATGAGTTTGAGAAGGGATATTAAATAACATGGGCAAATAGAAAAATTGGAGACCACAGCAGGCCACATGTTCTCCCGTGTAGCCTGAGTTCCATGGTAAAGTGTTCCTAGCATAGTTTTGAGTTTTAAACCCACTGGAGAAATGCATGGGAAATTCCCTGGTCAGATCAGCAGTTTGGAAACTCAAACTGCAGGAGGAAGAATGCTTTGTGGGTGGGAGTGTGGTGAGTGAAACAGAGAGCAGGGAGATGAAGTGTCTGTCCATCCAGTGATCCCAGAGAGTAGTTTTTAAGGGTTATAGTCAAGCTGTTGAAATAGGGTGCAAAAGTGGAAAATGCAAATACATATATGCATATAAAATATTCCAGAAGAAAAAGAATAAGGAGGACTCTGGGATGAGGTCTAAGTTTGTCACTTGTGTAACATGAGTTATTGTAGAAGCCAACTGCAAAGACAGGAGGAGTGAATTTGGGGAAGTAAAAACAACATGCTTAAAGTTTTCTTTTCAAGAAATTTGGCTGTGAAAAGAGAAAGTACAAGGCAGAAACTTGTGGCAAAAACAATTGTGTTTTGTTTCATATTCTAAGATGGTGTTGTTATATGCTGTTCGACTCTAATGCACTGTGACCCCATGTGTGCAAAGTTGAACTGCTCCACAGGGTTTTCAAGGCTGTGACCTTTCGGAAGCACATCGCCAGGCCTGTCTTCCAAGGAGCCTCTGAGTGGATTCCAACCATCAACCTTTCATCTAGTAGTCAAGGGCTTAAGTGTTTGCATCACCCAGGACTTCTATTCTAAGATGGGAGAAATGTAAATCTTAAAACATAAGAGAAAATGAAGAGTAGTGGTTAAAAAACAATCACCAAAAGTGAGTATGTAATTCATGGCACAACATCCCACAGATGTGGTAGGGCATTGAGAAGACCTGCGGGACAGGATTTAGTGTGAGGGCAGAGGGCAGCTTCTTCCACATGGATGTGAAGGAAAGATGAGCGAGGATGTGCATACTTCTGTAAGGAAAGGGCAATTTCATTATGATCTCCACTCCTCTTCAACAGAAAATAAGATCATCAGTGGAGAAAAACAAAGAATATGGGAGTTTGGAAAACATTGGGCTTGATTATTCAGCTCGGACTCAAGGGCACCGAGTTTTTTTTTGTTGTTGTTGTTTTGTTTTTTTTACTAGTCTCAGCTATGCTTATGCATTTAGGTCTGGCTGAAGGTCACTTACCTAGCCTGAGCTCATCTGGAGGTAGCCCTGCTCCAAGTGTCTCTTATCCTCATGTGGGGTTCCATGGGCTAACCCAAGCACGTTCTTTCATGGCAATGGCAGAAGAGCCTGTGACGAAGTGTAAATATGCAGGCCTGGTTGAGGCCTAGGTTCAGAAGTGAGCTATCATCATGTTTGCTTCATTCTATTGGCCAAAGCAAGTTGCATGACTAAACCCTATCTCGAGAGGCAGGAAAGTGAACCCTGCCCACATTTGGAGGTCATTTAGACATTAGGACAAAAAGAATGATCTAGGGAGAGGTGAAGATTGCAGCAGATAACACTACACCAGCCACGCAAGCAATGGAACTAAAAATAAAAACATCTGTATCCTGAATCTTAATTTGTTCCTCATTATATAATTTTTTATATAATTAACCTTCAGCCTATGGTGCATTAGTTAGATTTCTTTCTGCTTTTATTAAAATCCCATTCCTTCTCAGAAAGTTATCACGATGGAAAGAAATGTAAAATAATTAGTTTGAGATGGTTGTACTTGAGTTTTTATTTCTTTAAGCTTCTCTGCAATCCTTTCCTTAACTTTGGGGCATTCACAACTTATGAAGCAGGGTCTGGTTCTGCTATAAAATATGGAAATTTCTAATACTTGCCTTGTCAGCCTTTTTTCAATATACAGTGAGGTCTATGATCAGGGCTTCACCAATCAGACCCACCCACCACAGACTTGAATTAGCATCTAGTAATGTCCCTGGGTGATGCTTAAATGGTTAAGCACTAGACTTCTAGCTGAAAGTTTGGTTGTTTGAACCCACCCAGAGGCACCTTGGAAGACAGGCCTAGCATTCTGCTTCTGAAAGATCACAGCCTTGAAAACCCTGTGGAACACTTGTACTCTGCACCCATAGGGTCTCCATGAGCTGGAGCCAACTTGATGGGAACTAACAGCAATAATGTAAGGAATCTAGAACTGCTTCCAGTTCCTAAAAGCTGCAGCTATAGCATTTCAAGTGACAGCATCATGTCCAATGTTTGCCAGGTCTTCATTCAAGGAAAAGGGAAATAATTTAAACTCAGGAGAACCCTAGCGTGTAGCATACCCAAGCAAAATCCAGCCCACTGACATCTCCTAAACGTGTTACACGCTCCAGGTGATTTACAACAGCCAGTATCAGCATTCCTGAGAATGAAGGTTTTTCCCCCCGAATTTTGGAAAGGCAAGCTTCCTGTTATTCTTAGAAGTAACCTGTCTTCATTCTTAAGGATTATCAGTTTGACAGCAGCCTGAATGTGTGAACAAAATATATCACCCAGGAGCAGCACTCACCTAATGACTCTTAGGACTTAAGGTATAAATAGCATTATCTTTTTATTGGAATAATATGGGAGTAAGCATTTACACTGTTTCCCAGAGTTTCTCCAGTGGATTAAGCCAGAGTAGCCATATGTATAGTTGACTTAATATCACACTTATTATTGACAGGTGTTCCAATCCTGATCAATTCCCCTGCTCTCTCTTAAGTTTACTTCTCAAATAAACTACTGTCACTTGAATTCTGGACTCTGGTTCTGCTTCTATGTGAATGCAAATTAAGACACTGGGTTTATACTCATGATACTGTGTCATATGGTAGATCTTAGAGCCACTGACATAGGCAGGCCACCAAAAAAATGATATCCTTTAAGAATGAAGGGTACTTCAAAGGGTAAAATTGTCTAGCAGCTAAGTTACAGATATATTTGTGAGTATGTAGGTGGGTGTGCATGTATGTGTGTGTATGGGTAAAGTTTCTAAGTTCAAATCTCAAAACAAAATTAGAGATAATACTAAATCCTGATCCAGGAAAGGAAAAGAGAGGAATTAAATTCAAGGAAAATCATCAGAGTTATGTTTCATTAATCAACTAACAGCAAATTATTAAAGCAAAAATAAGCATGAAAGTAGATTTTTTGTCTTATTAATAGATATTTATTTCATAAACCATTAGTTTCTGAGATTACTTCACAGCACTCCATTTTTTTTTTTTTTTTAAACCTGGTAGTTAAAATGGTTTATATATGTAAAGCAAATTGTTCCTTGTTAACTCATAACTAAATGATTTATATTGTTCCCAATATTTTGATACCAGTATGTACCAAATACAATAAAATATTAATGACATATAGTTGGGATTGTAGGCTGGCTTGTTTTCTTCCTAAACTTTCTAAAATAACTTAATTTCTAGATCTACTTAAATCCCAGCCACCTAGAAGCTTTATTTCTTGGACTCAGCCCTCCTGGATTGTGTTATCAGAGTTAGTAAATGAACATATAGAACACTCAGTTAAATATGAATTCCAGATAAACAACTAATATAATTTAATATAAATATGTCATGTTCATTATCTGGGACATATCTATACCAAAATAACCCAAAAACCAAAAGACTATATTTTATGTTAAATTAAGTTTTAAGTGGCTGTCCTTATTCCCGAAGGCCTTTGTTTACAGACCTTTGTATGCATTGTTTGTTACTAGGCACACTCACTGCTGGTGTCTTAAAATATTGATTTGTTATTTTTCTGATAATTTTCTTTATCTCTCTCCTCTCATAAATCCCCTGTTTTCAACATTAAATTCTTATTTTTTCTTCATGATTTATGGTATCGTTTGAATTGAAAATATCTTCAATCAGCTTTCTTGACGTGATAAATGAGAGATCATTTTTAAGGATTTGTGTATTGATTCTATCACTTTATTAGTCATTTGGCCAGATAAAAAGTTCTAACTAAATACAGTTTTTTTTTTTTTTCTTTCCCGTAGAGCTTTATGGTGTTTTCTACTGTCATCAGCTTCCAGCCATGTTGTTGAAAATTCATTGCCCTTCTGATATTCAATCATAGAACTTTTTATTTTTCCCTTTAAAAAATTTTAGAGACTTCTATTTACCAGTAATTAGCAGAAATTTTATAATGATGTTCTTTGAAGAATTATGTGGCAGTCTGCTTCTGTAAAGATTAACAGGTGGGAAACCCTATGGGGCAGTTCTACTCTGTCCTACAGGGATGCTATGAGTCCAAATCAACTCAACAGCAGTGTTTTTTGTTTGTTTGTTTGTTTGTTTTGTTTTGTTTTAGGGTGGTGGTTTGGGTTCTTTGGAGTGATAATTTTTCATTCATTGTGTCTGATGCTAAATTGTCTGAAAACTAAAGGATGACTAATTTCATATTAACAGATGAACACAACCAGGAGACAGATTGTATGTTGTAAAATCTGATACATGAAATTCAAAATTAAGGGGGAAGAATGAACTGGTTTTGAAATCATAAATGAGGAAAACAAAGGATCTTTACCACATTTCGGAGCCCACTGGTATAGGGATGGGAGAAAAAATAAACAAAAAGTACCAACAAGTAAGAAAGCTTCCTCATAAAGAAAACTTCAGCATCGTGCTGGGAGAAGATCCGGGACTGTTTAGAGAAGAGTTTGCAGAGTTAGAGGATTTCTCTGATGATGGACGTTGAGTCCCAAACTGTATGGTGGAAGAATTTTCAAAGTTGGGGAACAGTAAGATATGAGGAATTAAAGTTGTGTAGAGAAGTTTAAAAAATGCAGCCAAGTATTAGAGTAGTTAGAAATAAGAGCTGAGAGGAATTCTGAGGCCTCAAGCGGTAATTAATACAAACAGGAATAAAGAGTATAATGTGATTAGTTGTGATGTTCTAAAGAATTGCGATGGTGGCAACACTTCCTGCATTTGTCATTCATTTTGTTGTTGTTTCCGTTGTTTACTTTCACATTTTATGATTTTTTCATAAAACCAAACAAAATACATATTTATAAAAAAGGAGAAAATATAAAAAATGTATTGAGATATTATCCAGAATACATAAAATATATATATAACCTTCTTTATTTCTCCTCAAGCTGAATGATTGTACCAAGTACTAATTCAGGTAGGCATTGGGATACAAATAAATAAATAAAGCAAATAATCTTTTCCTTCTTTTCATGGGTTTAGAATTTTGTAAGGGAGACAGATAATAATGAAATGACTTTGAATGAAAATTTGTCAGTAATAAATCATCTATCTTGTTTTCTATTACATAGTGAAACAAATTCATTAGAGACAAAAAAAAAAAAAGCTTCCTAAGACAAGTTTAAGTCTTATTATTGTGGGCTACATTTAATGTCCATTTAATTTATATTTGTGAATGCCTTTCCCAAGAAATAAACTCGGAATTTACAATATCAATGATGTGAATATCACCAGTTTCTTCTTTTGTGTTACATCAAAAGACCAAATAGTTGACCTTTCTAGGGAAGTCTGTCTTTATCTAAATACTTAATTCTGGTGCTAGGCTGAAAAAAGGGCAGTTTCAAGATGAAAACCACTTATTTTTGTTCTTCTTTAGCTCAGCTTTGGGATTAGAAAAAAATACACACTCAAAATCTCTACGTGTCTAAATACTGTTCAGATTCGTGGATATTGGTCGGTGATTCTTGGCACCCTTTCAGGGCTGTGTCAGGCAATACATGTGTCATGATTTCTTTTGATTGTGACTGGACATCTGCAGTGTCTTTTGCTAAAGTTTAGGCTTTTCTTCTAAAAGGTTTTTAAAAAGACAATCTGTTATCTGAATATAATCCAAATCAGCAATAACATATATGACAGTAAATGAACAGAGCAATGTCTTGGTGTATGGTTTTCTTATTTATTTTAAGTATCAAGAGATTTTTATTGCTTCATTCTCAACAAAAATAAAGCTCCCCACAGCACTATTGATGACTGGGAGTATCACAAAATACTTCTATATTGCATAAATATTTTCTTCTTTTAAAATTTATTTATTTTGTTGTTGTTAAGAATATACATAGCAAACATACACCAATTCATTTCTACATGTACTATTTAGTAACATTGATTGCATTAATCAAGTTCTGCAACTATCCTCATTCTCTTTTTCTGAGTATTTCCTCCCCCGTTAACATAAATGCTCTGCCCCCTAAAATTTGTATCTAATCTTTCAAGTTGCCATTGACAATTTGATCCCATATAGATAGTTCTTATAAGAGCATAATGTTCAAGGCAGACATTTTCTACTAGTTCAGCTAAATTATTGTTGGGTTTTAAGAAGACTTCAAGAGATTATTTTTGAGGGAAGCCAAGATGGGGTAATAGACAGACGCTTCCGGCAAGGCCTTTTACAACAAAGACCTGAAAAAATAAATGAAACAAGTATATTTATGACAAGCTAGGAGCCCTGAACATCAAAGGCAAGTTTAGAAAATGAACTGAGAGCCAGGAGGAGGAAGAGACGGTTCAGAAGTGGGAGAAGACTTATTGGACCTAAATCATGGGGAGCCCTCAGGCACCATTCCTGGGATAGATGGAAGCAGGCTGGTACTAGCGTTTGGCCAGAGTTTCTGAGGGAGAAGCAGCCAGCCACACAGCCTACTCACACCTCTGGAACCAGAGAAGAACGGCCCTCTCAGCAAAAGCTAAGTACTTGCATATAGTTTACCACCCCCGCCAAGCCAGCTTCAGCTACTGATTTCCCTGGGCTTGAGATTGGCCCTGTTGAGCTCCTAAAGCCCTCCTCCCAGCTTTGGAGAAAGAATAAATTTGCAATTAGAGGAAAGGATAATTTGCCAGCTCCACTAACCGAGGAAAAAACCGGGGAAGCTCAGGACAGAAGCAGCTCCTATCCAGGCATACATGGTCCATAGACTTTGATTACCTTTCCCCTCTGCATGGACCTGTGTGGACCTCTTTCAGGAGAATAGGCCCTTGCTGGCAGACTCCAACCATTTCAGCTGTGCAGCGGAGATGTAGGTGCTTGATGTTTGACATTGCTTTGCCTATTAAACAGGGTCCTCACCTACCCACATCAGGGGCCTAAAGACTGGTGGCTCCACTCAATTCACCCAGCCACCCAAGACAGGGGTCAAAGGATAACTGGTACTTTCCCATCCTTACAACCAAAAACTTTGGATGAACATGGTCCATCTGCAGAACCCACCCGCCTGTACACTCTGGGGAACAGGGATACACTTTCCTCAGAGAACCATGGTGGATGTTCTCAGCCCCCTGCCTTGTTCAGAGTGTGACCCCCTGCTGCAACCAGATACTGGTACCTACACCAATCAACCCTGCCCCTCTAAGACCATAGGACAGAGCCTGTACCACACACTTGATGATCAGCTACCTGGACACCTGAGCTGAACTCATACAAGAGAAGTGAATGGACTCCTAGACTGATATACCTGATAACAGCTCTACCCATCTGGAGACAGGACATCAGAGCTCCAAAGGCAAAAATAATCAAGCTAGCTTACTCAAGCAACACATTTGGGCATATCAGAACAAAACAAAGCAAGGAGCTACGACAAAAAAAAAAAGTAAGCAAGCATCAAATCCACTAATACAATATCTTATAGATGGCTCAGAGACAATAGTCGATATCAAGTCACATAAAGAAACAGACTATGATTGCCTCAACAGGCACTCAAAACAAAGGATCAAGGGATCTTCTAAATGAAAGTGCCTTCCTGGAATTACCAGATGAAGAAAACAAAAGATTAATATACAGAACCCTTTAAGACATCAGGAAGGAAATGAGGCAATACACAGAACAAGCCAGGGAGTACACAGATAAAGCAATTGAAGAAATTAAAAGATTATTCAGGAACATAACAAAAAAATTAGTAAGCTGGAAAAACCCATAGATAGACAGCAATCAGAAACTCAGAAGATTAACAGTAACATTACAGAAGTAGACAACTCAATAGAAAGTCAGAGGAGCAGAATTGAACAAGTGGAAGGCAAAATTTCTGAACCTAAAGATAAAGTACTTGGCACTAATATATTTGAAGAAAAATGAGATAAAAGAATTAAAAAAAAAAAAAAAATGAAACCCTAAGAATCACGTCGGACTCTATCAAGAGAAATAACCTACAAGTGACTGGAATACCAGAACAGGGAGATATAACAGAAAATACAGAGAGAATTGCTGAAGACTTGTTGGCACAAAACTTCCCTGATATCTATCCAAGATGCTCATTGAACTCAACATAAGGTAGATGGTAAAAGAAAGTCACCATGATGTTATAATCAAACTTGCCAAACCCAAAGATAAAGAGAGAATTTTAAGAGTAGCTAGCGATAAACAAAAAGTCATCTACAAAGGAGAGTCAATAGTCTACTCAGCAGAAACCATGCAGGCAAGAAGGCAATGGGATGACTTATATAAAAAAAATTGAAGGAAAAAAATTGCCAGCCAAGAATCTTATATCCAGCAAAACTGTCTCTTAAATATGAAGGTGACATTAAGACATTTCCAGATAAACAGAAGTTCAGGGAATTTGTAAAAAACAAACCAAAACTACAAGAAATACTAAAGGGAGTTCTTTGGTTAGAAAATCAATAATATCAGGTATCACCCAAGACTAGAACACTGGGCAGAGCAATCAGAAGTCAACCTAGACAGCGACATCACCAAAATAAACCAAGATTAAAAAAACACTCAAAAAAGGGAAACAACACTGTTGTTATGTAAAAGAAGACAATATTAAGACAATAAAGATGGATGAAATATAGTCATAGGTTTTCCATATGGAGAGGAAGACAAGGTAATACAAAGAAATAAAAGTTAGGTTTAAATTTAGAAAAATAGGAGTAAATAATAAGGTAACCACAAAGGAGACAAACAATCCTACACATCAAAATAAAATACAAGAAAAACATAGAGACTCAGCAGAAACAAAATCAACAACAATGAATATGAGAAAATGCCTTAAAAAGCTAGAAATAGAACTACCATAGGATTCAGCAATCCCACTCCTTGGAATATATCCTAGAAAAATAAGAGCCTTCACAGGATATATACACACCCATGTTCACTGCAGCACTGTTTACAATAGCAAAAAATGGAAGCAACCAAGATGCCCATCAATAGATGAATGGATAAATAAATCATGGTATATTCACACAATGGAATACTACACATCCATAAAGAACGATGATGAATCTGTGAAACATTTCATACCATGGAGGAACCTGGAAGGCATTATGCTGAGTGAAATTAGTCAGTTGCAAAAGGACAAATATTGTATAAGACCACTATTATAAGAACTCGAGAAATAGCTTAAACAGAGAAGAGAATATTCTTTGATGGTTACAAGAGGGGAAGGAGGGAGGATCGGAGAGGGGTATTCACTAATTAGATAGTAGATAAGAACTACTTTAGGTGACGGGAAAGACAATACACAATACGGGCAAGGTCAGCACAATTGGACTAAACCAAAAGCAAAGAAGTTTCCTGAATATACTGAATGCTTTGAAGGCCAGCATACCAGGGGCAGGGGTTTGGGGACAATGGTTTCAGGGGACATCTAAGTCAATTGGCATTATAAAATCTATTAAGAAAATATTCTACATCCCACCTTGGAGAGAGGTGTCTGGGGTCTTAAACTCTAGCTAGTGGCCATCTAAGATGCATCAATTGGTTTCAACCCACCTGGATCAAAGGAGAATGAAGAACACCAAGGATACAAGGTAATTATGAGCCCAAGAGACAGAAAGGGCCACATAAACCACAGACTACATCAGCCTGAGACCAGAAGAGCTAGATGATGCCCGACTACAACTGATGGCTGCCCCGACAGGGAACACAACAGAGAACCCCTGAGGGAGCAGGAGAGCAGTGGGACGCAAACCCCAAATTCTCATAAAAAGACCAGATTTAATGGTCTGACTGAGACTACAAGGACCCTGGTGGTCAAGGCGCCCAGACCTTCTGTTAGCCCAGGACAGGAACAATTCCCAAAGCCAACTCTTCAGATAGGGATTGGACTGGAAAATGGGTTGGAGAGGGATGCTGGTGAGGAGTGAGCTTCTTTGATCAGGTGAACACTTGAGACTATGTTGGCATAGAGGGGAGATGAGAGGGTAAGGGTTAGAAGCTGGAGAAATGGGCACGAAAAGAGAGAGTGGAGAGAGGGAGCGGGCTGTCTCATTAGGGGGAGAGCAATTGGGAGTGTGAAGCAAGGTGTATATCAGTTTTTGTGTGAGAGACTGACTTGATTTGTAAACTTTCATTTAAAGTATAATAAAAAAAGATACTTTTGGTTAAAATTTAAAGATTACCTCAGGGCAATAGTTTTAAGGGTCCATCCAACTTTCATGGTTCCAGGAAGTCTGTAGTCCATGAGAATTTGAATTTCTGTTCTGCGTTTTTCCCATTTTGTTCAAGATTCTTCTACAGACACTTTAATCAAAATGTTCTATAATGGTAGCTGGGTACCATCTATTTGTTCAAAGGAGGCAATTTTTCATGGAGGCAATGAGCCACGTATTCTATTTCCTAATTCTATTCCTGGTGCTCTGTCTTTCTCTGTTGCTCCAGGCAAATAGACACCAATTATTGTGCCTTGAAGGGCCACTTGCAAGCTTTTAAGACCCCAGGTACTACACAATGAACTAGGAGGTAGAACAGAAGCACTAAACATGTTTTTAGGCCAATTAGCTGGGATATCACATGATCCTAAACTTTGAAACTAAGAAACAAAATCACATTAGGATTTTGGTTGTGTATAAGCAGACTCAGCAGCTTCTCTTCCTCCCCACCCCTTTTTTGGTCATTGTTGTAAATGTGTCCATCATACAATTTTTGTCAATTCAAGGTTTATAGGTGTACAACTTATTGACAGGAATTACAACAATCAGCTATGCAACTCTGTCCTTAATCAATGCCATATTTCCGTCCCTGTAAACCCCCCTCCTTTTTCCCTCCCTCCCACCCCTGGTAATCACGAATAAACTTTGTTCACTATACATTTGCCTTTTCTTGTCTTTTTTTATAAGTGAGTTAATACAATATTTGTCATTTTGTGATTAACTTATTTCACTAAGCATAATGTCTTCCAGCTCCATCCGTATTGTGGCATGTATCAGGACTTCATTTCTCCTACCGGGTGAGTAGTATTCCATTGTATGTATGTACCACATTTTGTTCATCCATTCATCTGCTGATGGGTATTTAGGTTGTGTCCAGCTTTCAGCTATTGTGAATAGTACTACAACGAACATTGGTGCACAAATCTCTCTTTGAGTCTCTTTCAAGTCTTCTGTGTATATAGCTAGGAGTGGAATTTATGTGTCATATGGTAGTTCTATTTTTAGTGTTTAGAGGAACTGTCACACTGTTTTCCACAATGTCTGTACCATTTTGCATTCCCACCAGCAATGGTTCTGGGTTCCAATTTCCCCACATCCTCACAAACATTTGTTATTTTCCTTTTTTTTTTTAATCTTAGCCATCCTAATGGGGGTGAAATGGTATCTCACTGTGGTTTTGATTTGCATTTCTATGATGGCTAATGATGCTGAGCATCTTTTCCTATGTTTAGGGGACATGTGAATATTCTCTTTGGTAAAATGTCTATTCGAGTCTCATAAACATTTTCTGAGAATTGTTAGTCATCTAAGCTATTCTGTTGCTCTAGACTATTGCTATACCCCTGGCCATCAAAACTTCCAGAGTTCTTACACCAGTGTTCCTCGTGATTCTAATGATTTTGCATAGAGGCACATGACCCTTTCTAAAATCCTTAAATTATAGTGATTATAAAGCTATAGTGTTTAACAAAATTTAACACAAGGAGCACTCATACTGCACTTCCCTGTCTTTCAAGGTCTGTCATCATGTTGTAGAAAGCAACCAGTCTATCTTTTACTGTGAGGGTGGTACCTCTAATTATATCCCACCTCTGGCAGTCCAGGTTCAACCACACCCAGTACTAGGGAGATCGTTCAGTCCCTGATGCCCCTTTTGCTGTTTAAAGAACATACACGTTAATAAACTGTTCTAGGTCTCCCCAAGAACAATAAATAGGAATTTGTCTTATATATGAATGCTTACACTATTCACCAAAATGGACCCTACCAAAGCGTATGTCATAAAACAAATTGTTATTTATACCTTAAATGTTTTATCATTTCACTAAATTTAGTTTCCAGACTTTTGGGCAGCCCTTTGCACTCATACATATTTTACAGAGAAATGAAGACAGGTCATATTAGAAAAGCTCCAAATGATATTTTAAACTCCATGTCTGGTATATGATGTACCGTTTACTTACAAGAATCTAATCAGACATATTGGGATTCACTCTGTAACCAGGAGTCCTTTCTAATTCAAACTTGTTTTGGACTTCTTCCATCCTTCTTTGAGCTGAATTCAGGAAAACCAGCTTTCCCTTCTCCTACTCAGGCTATCTTTTGCCCTGTTTAAAAAAAAAAAAAGAGTCCATTTTCTTTTTTGTGTTATACCTCAGGAGATAAGATTTTTTTAGGTTAGCCTTTCTAAATGGAGGAAAATTTTTAAATAGAAGATATAAGAAAATTTTTCCTAATAAACTGCTGTGGTAAAAAATCCACCAAAACTATGTGATATTTCATAATTCTAAGACATTGCATACCCAAGTTTCTTGAGTTACTTGGATTTGCTATTGGTTTGGGAAAAATGAATCTTTGCAGTATTTATAGGTTGAGTGAAATTCCTACGTGTGTAATTAGGGTGACACAATAGGAAAAAAAAAAGTATAAATCTCTGGAAAAGTGTCTGATAATTTTGGAAAGTGAACCAGTGAACTAACAGACCAAGTAAAATCAAATAGTAATGAATGCAGTAGTATTTGTGTTTAAGGCTATATTCACTGCATAAGTTATTATTAGTAAATTTGTACATAAAATGGTTCAGTATTAGAATTCTCACCTTCCATGTAGGAGACCCAGGTTCAGTTCCTGGTCAGTGAGTCTTCTGTGCAGTCACTACCCGTCTTTTATTGAAGGTTGGTGTGTTTCTATGAGGGAGAACAGGTTTCAGCAGAGTTTACAGATGACAATTGACTAGGAATAAAGGCCTGGTGATCTACTTCAGACAATCAGCCAATGAAAACACTATGGATCACAATGGTCCTATCCGCAACTGACCATGGGGATGGCACAGGACTGACAGCATTTTGTTCTGTTGTGCATGAGGTCACCAAGAGCTGGGGGCAGACTCGATGGTAGATAATAATAACATGCATAAGGTATAATCTGGTAAGAAACATTTTCCTTTAAAAATAAATCATATAATTAATTATATTTATGGCTTCCATGATCTTTTTTTGTAAAAGAAAGAATATATAAAGAAAATTTAATGAAATCTGAGTAAAATATTTATAATCAAACTATTTTCATTTTAAAATTTTTCTTATTTTATTCTTCCTAGATATTTAGTGATTTATGCACTTGTTTTATCACTTAGAGTACAATATGAACTAATAAAAAGCAGGATCTATGTTTTGCATTGCCTGTAGTGTTAACTCATTACCTGTGAGAAGCAAACACCAAGTCAGGATTAAACATGCAAAAATTTTATGATTGGAAAGACTTGTGAGAGCAAATGGGCTGAAAAGTTCTAAGACTGGATGTTACATCACATTGGCATGCAAGTTTGACAACAGGGAAAAGGAGAGGGAAGGAAATGGATGAAAGAGTCACCTTTAAGTCAAAGAAAGTTCAGCAAGGCCACTGGAGAGTTTTTGACCCAAAATGGAGTCCTGTATCTTCCAAGAATATGCTGGCCCTAGTTGGCACTAGTTTTTAGTACTCTTGTGGCTCTTAGTCATTGGCTGGAGCAGTCAATGAGAAGCTCAGTTTTGGTGGTAAATGATGATGGATTTCAGATCACAGCAGTCAGTATCCTTGCAATCATGCTTTCATTCTCATAGACACCAGAATCCACCACTTGTGGTATCCAAATTGACTTCCCCACACAGGCTCAGGGAGCAGTTCCGTGGTTTCTCAATTCCAATTTTTTTGAGGGGAAACTCAGAAAAGAGAGGTTATTGCTGTGACCTCCAGCCTCCATTGATGCAGTTGATCTTTAAACTGCAACTAATATTCATTATCTCCCTTCTCCATCACCAGTTTAAATTCCTCCCAATCTCAGTGATCACCTCAGAGGCAATTTGGTTTCACCTGGTAGTGTGACCCAGCCCTTCACTTCTGAGGGCTCTCATCCCTTAATAACCAAGCCCATCTCAGTTCAGGTTTGTTTCATATGTTCATTCACATTTACATTGAGACAAGAGAATATCAATGGAGTAGGGAATACCTCAATGTGTCACCTGGATTTCACAGATATTTCACACTGTCTCACTGTGTAAGTATAGCCCTCTTCTTCCTACTGATCAGGGTCAATTACCCTGTGAGATGCCAACTGGTGTTCTCTCTTGCTGATCCTTGGGCACCCAGATTCTGAAGTACTCTGTTGGTACCCATAATTCATAGTTAAATAAACGGAATCTTTACTGTGTCCTCTGCTTCAATGCTATGCTGTTTGGGGTTCCAAACCTGCAGACTGGGCATTCGGTAAGCTACTGTGTGGTAGTGCAGGCTGTTGATCTGTGTGCAGCAAAAGCAAACTACTGCCTGGATTCAGTATCTATCACTCTGAGGGAAAATTTGTGACCTTTCCAGGACTATACTTTTGGATGGACCAAGAAGTAGATGCCAAGATTGGATTAAATGGGATTAACTGTGAAAGGGTTTTATTAGAAGCAAGGCCTGTGAGACAAAATGGGGCAAGAATTGGGAGATGGGAAGAAGCTGGATGAACCAACACACTGCATTGCTGGTCTGATCCCAGTGAAGGCAGTAGGGAAGGAGGTGGTGTGGATGGTTCTAGATAGCAGTACAATCTAAAGAAAGTTGATCAAGGCTATAGGAGAAGTGTGGAGTCAAAGATGGCTATCAGAAGAGTCTTCTGTCTCCTGGAAACAGGCATGCATTTGTATTTATTCCATATGCAGTCATTGGCTGGAAGGAGCCTGTGAAAGTGTGACCTTGGAGCAAATATGGAAATTAATTTTAGAGCAAAGCAACTGGGGCTTCTGGTCAATTATGCTCCCTATAGTTGAGACTCTCCCAATGTATTCTCTTGGGTGCAACACCTCTCCTTTTATTCATTAATAGAAAAGTTCATGATAGGCTAAGAATACTTATTTTTGAAATTAATAAATAATACAAACATGTCTATTTCAACTTATTTAATTAGAATTGCTTTTACAGCCATTTAAGAAATGTAAAATATTACCTAAATTTTATTTCAGAATGACTTATTATATATCTTCCATTGCCAAGAGTACGTTTTAGACATTTTTATTGTTTCCAAATAATTTATTTACACAGGGAGATAAATTTTCATCATTCAATATATTCAAATTAATGGCTATGTAAAGCATGTGTTGTGCTGAAATATACACTGTATGAATATAGGAAATGTATGTTATAATGGCAGGAAATCAATACAGAGAGTGAAGTATGATGTTTGTACAATGATCTACATATTATTTGAGTATTTACCATATTGCAAAATTTAGTATTGTATAATACCAATGCAGGACATATTTTGTGAATTAAAACATTACATTATGACAATTTTTAGTAAACCATCAGCTTTTATTTCACTTAAAATGCCACTAAATATTAATATAAAATATATATTAGGTATTTGTTTGTATGAAAATTCTTTTAAAGTACATTTGAGTTTATCCCGCTCACTCTCTTCTATCTAACATGTGAATGCTTGAGAAAACACATATACTACATGTGTCATTTTACTTTCATAGGATTTTATTGACTTATTTTAGGTTATATTTCTTAACATCCATTTAAAAAACAGACAAGTTATAAATCTTTACTTGTGAGTGTGTGTGTGTCTGTTTAAGTGGAAAGAGAAAATGTTATTGATTTGTAAATAAACATATATGCATATAAATAAGCCAAAATTTTTGAAATTATAAATACATATGTACATGTATATATATCTATATAGAGAGATATTTATATGTATTCACACACACAATGTATCTGTATATAACATTTTGTTTATTTCTTGGTAAAAATCTCTGGGAGAAACTTAAATACATGATTAATATGTAATAATATCTACCATTTGCAAAGTGGACTGCATTATATTCAATATATTCCACACTTACCTCAAAATTGAGCATATTACATGTTTTCCTTAATTTTCACTAGATGGTGCTATGCAGTAAATATAATACATTCTATGTTTAGTAATAATTCATTTTGATGAACTATCTTTTTATTGTTATTGTATTATATTTATGAGTATAAACCAAGAAACTGACATTATACGGCTTTTTTTAAAACTGTATTTATGGACCTCATTTATGGACAGACATAACTGGTTACAAGTGATGAGAAGGAAAAATGAAAAAATACAGGATTATCCTCCCTAACATGACTGTTGGGGTTGTTTAATAGCGTGTGAAGGCTTATCAAACTTGTCATGGTTCCCACTCACCTTAAAGTGTCTTATCTCTTCTTCAACGGCTGATTAAGTTATAATTCACAAATTTCAAATAAACGTTTTTTAGAATGTGCACAAATTATTGCTATGCATTAATTGGCCATACAAAATGGAGCTGATGAACCAACCACAGAAAAACTCAGACACTTGTTTTTAAATTACACATCACAGGTGTTATCAGGCAGGGTTCATTGAGATCTCTGTCAGGCAAGGTCAAATGAAAATCATTGAAAATGATAGAAACATCATTACTTTCTAAAAAATAATTCAGCCTATTTAAAGCCTATGCCACTAAACCATTATTTTCTGATATCTCAATGTTAGAAAACGTTAAGAGTTCTGGCTAACATGACATCTCATAACATAAAATTTAATTATTTTAGTCAGTGCTGAAACAATGTTAGTCACTGGGATGCAATGTTTCCTAAAAAGTCAAAGCAGATATTGACTAGAGTGGCTATGAAAAAAAAGCAGGCCTCCTGAATCAAAAAGGATCAAACATGGTTTTTCCTTACAGAAATAGCATTTTTAAACAGCTTTATCCTTCATTCTGCTATTTTATTCTGATTCACTGACTTTGTGTTGTTGCTGTGTGCCATAGAGTCAATTCTGACTCATAGCAACCGTGTAGGACAGAGTAGAACTTCCCCATAGGGTTTCCAAGGAGTGGCTGGCGGATTTGAACTGCCGACCTTTTGATTAGCAGCCTGAGGTCTTAACTACTTTGCCACTAGGGCTTCACTGACTGTACAAAAAAAAAAAAACACCATTGCCATCAAGTCAATTCCAACTCATAGCAACCCTATAGGACAGAGTAGAACTGCCCCAACAGTTTTCAAGGAGCACCTGGTAGATTTGAACTGCTGACCTTTTGGTTAGCAACCATAGCTCTTAACCACCATGCCACCAGGGTTTCCTCACTGACTATAAACCTACATAAATCTCACTTTCCTCCTTTGTCAGGAAGGCCCTACTGTACCTGGACCAGCCTACCTCCCTGAACTCACCTGTTACCCTCATTCTGTGTTTCACTGTGTCTGCTGCACACTGGCCAGGCCTATTTTGGGGCAAGTCTCCAATCACTTTGACTTCATCTCTGCATTGCCTCACCTCCACCAGTTGTTCTCTCTTCCCAGGAAACTATTCCTTCAGATAATTGCAATACTGGGCTCTTCTAATTTTTAATCAAATTTCAACTCATCTGTCACTTACTAAATGAAACTGCCCATAATTTCCTAAGCAAAAGTAATCCTGTAAGCCCTTTCTTGTAACTCTATCACATGACCAAGTTTTATATTCTTTATAGCACTTACGATTATCTAAAATTAATTTGGCCACTTATTTATTTGCTTTTTATTGTCTGTCATGGCCTACTAGAAAGTAAGGCGAATCTTTTGTGTCTTGTCTAAAGGCTTGTTTCCAGAACCTGGGGTATATGATGCACTGAATATACATTGGTGGTAAAGAGCTCATCCATGAATTGAAAGTAAAGAAGTTTGGGACCTGATGTAAGGCTTATCTTTAAATATTAAATGCTTATAACTCATATAAGGAGATATTGTTGAAAACTGCCCGCATGACTATTTCTGTATATGTGAAACATTTTTTTGTGTATGTGAGGTGTCATGTTGGAACCAGGATATTGACAATGTCTTCTTAACCAGTTGGGTTTAGATAGTGTCCTTAGGTTAATATCATTTTCTTAGGTCCATGTTTATATGTGTGTGAGTGTGTGTGTGAGCATTTGTGTGTGTGTGTGTTTGTGAGAGCGAGGGAAAGAAAGAGAAGAGAGAGAGAAAAAAAGAGAGGAAGAAAAGAAAGTAAAAAGAAAAAAATTAGTTTACATTGTTTTAATAAGGTCTTTCAATCACTCAAATATAATGATCTCACAATCGTTTGTGCTTTTATTTGAGTATGTTTTATTCCTCATTATGGCTGACCTTTGGGAAACCCCGGTGGTGTAGTGGTTAAGTGCTATGACTGCTAACCAAAGGGTCAGCAGTTCAAATCTGCCAGGTGCTCATTGGAAACTCTATGGGGCAGTTCTACTCTCCTATAGGGTCGCTATGAGTTGGAATCGACTCAACAGCACTGGGTTGGGTTTTAAGGCTAACCTTTATATTGGGTTTAGTGGAATTCATGGTGTTTACAGCGTGAGATCATTTGGTGATCTAGATCAAGTTATCTTAGCATCAGCACCATTATTGTAGATAGGCCAAAATATTGCTTCTGAAAAGTACAGATGGATAAACAGTTATGAGAATGCTAGTATGTGAATGGGTAATATTGCGTTTCTTGGTCTACTGATTCAGATGTGATTATAATCATGGGTATAAATGCACTCTACCTCAAATGTAACTTGAATAGATTTGCATCAACTTTCAGAAGTTAGTTGAATGAGGAGGGCACAACTGCGTGTGTAAATCCTCATCCATAGTGGTGGATAGGAAGTGTAATTATACCCCATTTTTTTAAAACTCAAATATACGATTGAGACATTGTCAGCCAACTTACGAGAAGTTAGTCCCACTTGAAGTGTCTGCCACACGTTCTTATGCTGCAAATGTCATTAGCAAGGTCAACTTCTGACAGGACTGGTTATCATATGTTAGTAACTTTGCCTAATGCCACATTCTGACATTGGGTAGGTGTCGATTCCTCACAATGCTCATTGTTGGGAATTAACTTGGAATTACCTTTTGGAATATAAAATACAGAACATACAATTACTGTTTTGGATAATCATTTCTGAAATTCACACCAGTCCTGGTGATAGTACTGGAAATGAGGCTGATTGGTGTTGCTGTTACTAACATAAAGAATTTTGGCAGTGCTGTTTATTCACAGGCTATTTCCTCTTGGCCAGGGAAGTTTATACCATCATTGCCTATATAATCAGTATTGACAGGATCATTTTATCCTCTCTAAGACATTCAGGGCCCCCAATAAAGAAGGAAGCTCCTCTTGTTCCCCAAAATTCCAAACTGACATCATATTTGGATGTTAGAAAGTGAGAATATTCATTTCATCATGTGAAAATCAATAACAGAAAGATAACTGAACAATTCCCAAATATTTGGAAATTAAACAACATATTTGTAAATAACTCATGGAGCAATAAGAAAATCTCAAGGGAAAGTAGAAAATACTCAACTGAATAAAAATGAAAAAGTGGTTATCAAACTTTGTGGGATGCCACTAAGGCAGTGCTTAAACACATTTCTAGCATTAAATGCTTACATTAGAAAAAAAGACTAGTCTCCAATGAGTAATCTAAGCTTACAATTCAGGAAAATGGTTAAAGAACAAATTAAGCCCAAAGCAAGCAGGAAGCAAGAAATAATAAAGATATGAGCAGAAATCACTGAAATTGGAAACAGAACAAGAGAAAAGCAATTAAGCAGAACCTGGGTTTCTGAAAAAAGTGGTAAAACTTTGGCAAAATTGACACACATGCACAAATACACAAATTACCTATCTTAAAAACAGCAGATGAAAGAGGGAATATCCTTACATACTATATGGGCATATAAGCATTAAAAGGCTAACAATTAAATATTATGAACAACTCCATGACTATGAATTTGATAACTTAGATAAAATGTAGCACAAAATTGAAAACTACCAAAACTAACGAAGAGTTATGTAACAAGAATAGCCCAATATCTATTATAGAAATTGAATTATTAGGTTATAATCTTCCAACAAAGAAAACTCTATGCCCAGAAGATTTTACTGTCAAATTTTACAACCATCGTGGGAGAAAATAACACCAGTTATACAAAAATGCTTCCAAAAAACTAGAAGAGTGAGCATTTCCCAACTCATTTTATGAGGTTTGCATTGCCCTGATACCTAAAAACCAGACAAAAAAAGTGCAACTAATATTCATTCTTAATATAGTTGCACAAATCCTAAAAAAAAAAAAAAAAAAATCAATCCAAGTGATACAAAAAAAGGAAACAATATCATGGATAGGTAGAGCTTACCTAGGGAATGAAAGACTAATTCAATATTCAAAAGTTGTTGTTGTTGTTAACTGCCATCGAGTCGGTTCCGACTCATAGTGACCCCATGCACAACAGAACGAAACACTTCCCAGCCCTGAGCCATCCTTACAATAGTTGTTATGCTTGAGCTCATTGTTGCAGCCACTGTGTCAATCCACCTCGTTGAGGGTCTTCCTCTTTTCCACTGACCCTGTACTCTGCATGATGTCCTTCTCCAGGGATGTCCTTGTCAGATACCTCCTGACAACATGTCAAAAGTATGTAAGATGCAGTCTCGCCATCCTTGCTTCTAAGGAGCATTCTGATTGTACTTCTTCCAAGACAGATTTGTTCGTTCTTTTGGCAGTCCATGGTATATTCAATATTCTTCGCCAACACCACAACTCAAAGGCGTCAACTCTTCTTCAGTCTTCCTTATTCATTGTCCAGGTTTCACATGCATATGATGCGATTGAAAATACCATGGCTTGGGTCAGGTACACCTTAGTCTTCAAGGTAACATCTTTGCTCTTCAACACTTTAAAGAGATCCTTTGCAGCAGATTTACCCAATGCAATGCATCTTTTGATTTCTTGACTGCTGCTTCCATGGCTGTTGATTGTGGATCCAAGTAAAATGATATCTTTGACAACTTCAATCTTTTCTCCATTTATCATGATGTTGCTCATTGGTCCAGTTGTGAGGATTTTTCTTTTATGTTGAGGTACAATCCATACCAAATGTGGAAATTATAGAACAATACCATTAATATCACACTCAAGCAAAATTTTACTGAAGATCATTCAAAAACAGCTGAAGTGGTATATTGACAGGGAACAGCCAGAAATTCAGGCTGGTTTCAGAAGAGGACTTGGAACCAGAGATATCAATGCTGATGTCAGATGGATCCTGACTGAGAGCAGAGAATACCAGAAGGATGTTTACCTGTGTTTTAACTGACTCTGCAAAGGTATTCGACTGTGTGGATCATAACAAATTATGGATAACATTGCAAAGAATGGAAATTCCAGAACACTTAATTGTGCTCATGAGGAACCTTTACATAAATCAAGAGGCAGTTGTTTGGACAGAACAAGGGGATACTGATTGGTTTAAAGTCAGGAAAGGCGTGCGTCAGGGTTGTATTCTTTCACCATGCCTATTCAATCTGTGTGCTGAGCAAATAATACGACAAGCCAGATTGTATGAAGAAGAACAGGGCATCAGGATTGGAGGAAGACTCATTAACAACCTGCGTTATGCAGATGACACAAACTTGCTTGCTGAAAGTGAAGAGGACTTGAAGCACTTACTAATGAAGATCAAAGACCACAGCCTTCAGTATGGATTACACTTCAACATAAAGAAAAGAAAAATCCTCACAACTGGACCAATGAGCAACATTATGATAAATGGAGACAAGATTGAAATTGCCAAGGATTTCATTTTACTTGGATCCACAATCAACAGCAATAATTCAAAAGTTATTCACTGTAATTTACCATGCTCATGGACTAAAGAGGAATAATTATATAATTATTTAAATAGATTCAATGAAAGCCTCTGGATAACATCCGATCATGAAAAGAACTCTCAGCAAATTAAGAACAGGTGGTAACTTCCTTAACCTTGTAAAGATAATCTGCAAAAAAAAAAAAAAAGAAAAGAAAAATCAAAATCTACAGATCAAATTATATTCAATAGTGAATTATTGAATAGTCTCCCTGTAAGATCAGGAATAAGACAAGAATGCTTACTCTCATCACTCACATTCGTATCACACTGGAAATCTTAGCCAGTACAGTAAGGCAAGAAAAAATATTTACATATTGGAGACAAAAATTTTTATATTTATCTAATCAAAGACAACTTGATTGTCCGTGTTAAAAAAAAAAATGAGATCAACATACAACCTCTTATAAATAATACGTGGCTTTAGCAAAGTTGTGGGATGCAACCAGAATATACAAATATCAGTTGTATTTATAATTAAACCAAAATCAAACCCACTGGGGTCAAGTTGATCCTGACTCATGGCAACCCTTTAGGAAAGAGTAGAAATGCCCATAGTGTTTCCAGGGTTGTAAATCTGTACAAAAGCAGACTGCCACATCATTCTCTCATGGAGTGGCTAATGGGTTTGAACTGGTGGCCTTTCAGTTAGCAACCAAGAGTTTAACCACTGCACTTCCAGGACTCCTATTCATAGTTATTAGCCACGAAAAATTAAAAATTACTTTTTTAAAGTATCATCAAAAACAAAAACTTATGTGTCAAGTTAAAATATGTACTGAAAAAAATGGACAACTGAAATAAATTAAGATTTAAATGGAGAAATATGTTCATATATTGGGTGACTAAAAATTTTTATGATATCACTTCTTCCCAAATTTAATTAATATAGACCAGCCAGTCCCATCAGGATTTTTATTGATATCAACAATCTGATTCTAAAGTTTATATTAAAGATCAATGAAACTAGAAGTTAAGAAAAAAATGTTTTGAAAATGAAATAACTTGGAGAATTCATCCTGAGCTTAAGATTATCATAAAGTAACCATAATCAGTGCATTATACTGTTAGTGAGGTCTAAACGAATACACCAATGTCGTATGGAGTAGAGTTCCCAAGTAAATACATACAAATATGGTCAATTTGTTATTGACAATGACTCTAAGTCAATGCATTGAAAAAAAGATAGATTTTTCAAAAAAACTGTTATCGACAAACTATACTTCCACATAAAAAAAAAGAAAAATGCCTTTACACGTACTAAACATCATATTCCAAATTATATCAAAATGGATCATATAAAAGAATATAATTTAGAGCTACAAAACTTTTAGAAAAAATTAGGAAAAAATTTTGAGTACGAAAAATATTTATTGGTTTGTAATATTTCTCTCTATGGATACATTACAATTTGTTTACCTATTTATCCACAAAAAGACCGTAGGACTATCACAATCAATGCTGCTGTGGTTATCCCTGTGCACCTTTCGGTGCAAATATATTTTCATTTCTCTAGGATAAATCCCAAGACAATTGTTGAATCATATTATGTGTCAATTTTAATTTTATATAAAATGGCCACACTGTTTTCCAGAGTGGCTGTGCCATTTTACTTTTCCATCAGCAATATATGAGAGACTATCTGTATGGAGTGGCATTTTCTATCACTCATTCGTCAGTCTGTCCTGGTGTGGTGGCTTGTGTGTTGCTATGATGCTAAAAGTTGTGCCACCAGTTTTCAAATACAAGCAGGGTCACCCATGGTGGATAGGTTTCAGAGGAGCTTTCAGAGGAAGACAGGCTACAAAGAAAGGCATGACGATCTACTTCCAAAAATAAGCCAATGAAAACCTCTTGGATCACAAGAGAACATTATCCAACTTCCCTGCTTCGGACACGTCATCAGGAGGGATCAACTGCTAGAGGAGGACATCATGTTTGGTGAAGGAGAGGGTCACAGTTGCAAGAGAGACTCTCAGTGAGATTGATTGGCACCATTGCCAACAAGGATGGATTCAAAACTGCAGGCAATTGTGAGGATGATGCATGACCAGGAAATACTTAATTCCGTTGTATACAAAGTCACCAAGCATCAGAGTATACTTGAAGGCAGTTATCCCTCTTCTATGTATGTATGCATGTGTCTATCTATCTATCTAGTGACGTTTCATTGTTTCCTTAATGGCTGATAATGTTGAACATATTTTCAAGTGCTTGTTTGCCATCCTTAGATCATTTTTGGTCAAGTATCTGTTCAAACCTGTCGATCATTGTCTAAGAGGGCTATTTTCTTACTCTTGGAGAAAATTCCTTTGTCAATATATGTTCTGCAAATATTTTCACCTAGTCCATGTCTTGACTTTTCAGCTTCATCACAGAGACCTTCCCAGAACAAAGTTTTAAACATTGATAAATTTCAATTTATTATTATTTTTTCTTTTGAGAATTGTTTTCCGTTGTCATGTCATGTTAATTAGAAATCTTTGCTAACCCTAGGTCATGAAGACATCTTCATGGTCTCTATTTTTTATTTTATATTTAGATCTATGATCCACTTTGACTTAGTTTTTCTGTAAAGTGCGAGCATCAGGTTGAGGTTCAGTTTTTTGCTTATTGATGTCCAATTATTTAGCAACATTTGTTGAAAAGACTACTTTTCATCAAATTGTTTTAGTACATTTGTTTAAAAAAAAGTCTGTACTAGTGTAAGGCTATTTATTTATTTTTAAAGGTGATGCATTGAATTATATTTCTATACATCTGCCAATATCACAATGTCCTGATTTTTGCAGGTACCTTGAAATCCTGTAGACTGATTTCATCCATTTTATTACTTTTCAAAATTGTTTTAGCTACTTTGTCTTTGAAAATATATTTTAGAATAAATTTATAATTTATATGTATCTACAAAAAATTTTTCTGACATTTTGATATAAATTCAATTGAATATATAGCTTATATTTGGGGAAAATTGACATTTTTTACTACGTTGAATTTTCAAATCCATATACTTGGTATGTTTCTCTATTTACTTTGTGTTTTATTTCTTTCACCAAGATCTTGTATTTTTCAGCATAAAGATCCTGTACTTGTTTTGCCAAATTTATGCCTAATATTTCAATTTGTTGAGGTTATTTTAAATGGTATTGTGTTAATTTTTTTTTTTAGTTTTTGTTCCCAGTTGCCCATTACTCACATTGCTTGTATAAAAAAATAATAATAGTATTTGATTTTTGTGTGTTAACCTTTCATTCTCCAATCTCACTAGACTCACCTATTATTTAAAGGGATTTTCAGTTTAGTTACCTTGAAATTTTCTACATATTTAATTATGCAATCTGTTAATGGAGAAATTTTTATTTCTTCATCCTCAATCTGTATGTCAGATTTCTTTGCCTTGTCTTGTTGCACTGGCTAAGACTTCCAGTATATACTGGATAGGAGTGGTGAGAGTGAACTACCTTGCCCTGTTACTGATGCTACAAGGGAAGTGTTCAGTTTTTCACTATCATACAGGATGACAGCTGGAGGTTTTTTGTAGATGCTCTCAGTCAGATTGAGGAGGTTCCAGTCTATTCTGATTTGTTTGAGATTTGTTATTAAGATAGAGATACCCTGGCTGTGGGAAATTCCACTCCCTCAAGCAGCTTGCTTGGCACACCCCGTTGCTTTACATTATAATTCTGATTCCTTTGCTTGGCCCACCCCATAGCCTTACATTAGAATCCTGGTTCCTTTACTTGACATGCTCTATAGGTTTACATTAAATCCTGGTTCTCCTTTGTTTAGCTGCTACCCCAAAGCTAGAGAAAATTGGCAGAAACTGGTTTAGGCACCATGCTGACATTCAGGATAAACTTTTAGACCTCATACATAGTAACTTCTGGGTGGAGTTAACCACCATTTTCTGAACACATGATGCATGAATTTACAGGTAAACCCCATTGTGCCTGTGTAAGAATGTTGCTAATGTAATTTGTATGAACTCCCTACTTGTAAACCCCTTTAAAGTAAACTTCCCCTTTGCCCTTGTTAAGCAATTGTGGCAGCAGCAGCCTCGACTGTTTCCTTTCCTTGCACAATGAAATAAAAGTGCATTTCCACTCTCCCATCTTGGTCTCTTCTTTATTGGCTGAGATGAGTTGCACTGAGCAGAACTTGGGGTTTCCACCCAGCACATTTCCATGAACAGGCGTTGAATTTTGACAGTCACTTATTCTACATCACCTTTTACAATCATTTTTTTCTTCTTTATGAAACAGTCTTGCATCCTGGAATTAAATTATTTTAAAAACAGAATAGATGAAACTTGACTCGCAGTAAGGAAAATATGTTTTATCTTGTGTGCAATTCCTTGATCTCCTTATTGTTCCCTGTTAAAAGGATATAATTTCTACTACTTGGGTATTTGAAACAAGAAAGCTGACTAAGAGACAATTTAGAAATTGGTTTGGGTAATTTATTTTTAAAACACTTATGATGATTTCTATCTCGTAATTGTACACATTTCATCTTAAACTTCATAGTATAACAATTAATTAAGGCCTAGTAAGGAGAGGCTATTCCTCTCCTCTGGTCAGTAATTATTGAAACAGTTTAAAATGATTATTTCCCTTCTTACTTTGTTATTCTGTAGCCTTTTCTGAGAATCAATTTGAATTTAGGAAAACATCTTTAAGTAAATAATGGAGTACATATGTATATACTTACCTATCCTGGGAAAAATATCTTGTGAGATAAAAATATTTTTTCTTTTTTTTATTTTGGAGTTCTAGTTTTCATCAAAATGAAACAATCAAGGAACAGATGTTTCTCTCTTACAGTGTAGCTAGAGGCTTAGTTATTTATCAATCTTACCTCATAGATGTCTCCTTCATTACCTGAAGATACATATTAATTTCACGGTATGTAATGGAAAGTGTTTTAGAAAAGTCAATCCATAAAATTATGTGCTGAATAAGAGCTTCAGAACAGGGGTGTCTGTCATGTGTAGGGAGGAAACCCTGGTGGCATAGTGGTTAAGAGCTATGGCTGCTAACCAAAAGGTCAGCAGTTTGAACTCATTACATGCTTCTTGGAAGCCATATGGGGCAGTTCTACTCTGTACTATAGCCTTGCTGTGAATCAGAATCCACCCGACAGCAATGTTTTTGTTTGTTTATTTCTGGTTAGAACAGGAGCAGGCCTGACTGCACTTTGTCACAATCTCCTGCTTCTGCATTCCTGAGAATGTAACCTTGACTTCTTCTCATTCTGGCCTCTTAGCAATTATCTTGCTTAACTGGCCTGGCCTTTGCCCCAAAGCCACTTTTAGGAAGTAACGGCGGGAGTAGAATGTGGTTATAGGAGAACAAGTTTACTAGGGGGTCATGTGCCAAAAACCTGAAACAAACAAACCAGGACAGGGTTGTCTAAATCCTGCCTTCATTTGGTAAATCTTCCTGGAGTTCCTCCTATTCTCTGTAACATGCCTTGCCAGATGGCAGTCTGTAACATGCCTTGCTAGAGGCTCATGGATGGTAATTAAAGATGACTCAGACCACGGACCTGCCTCTAGAGTTTACAGTCTAGAAGGAGAGTTGACAGATGTGTACCAATAACTACAGTGCAAGTTGGAAAGGGGTATGTCCAAGAAAGCAACAGAAAATACTATGGTAGTGTTTAAGAAGTGTTATTTAAATGGAATTTTAAGAGTATGAAACCATGTTGCAATGAAAAGTAAGGTGGAGAATGTCCAAGGTAAAGAGAGATATGTGAAGGAGGCTGAAATGTAATAAAGGTTGAAGAAAGAATACACAAGCTGTGATTCTGTTGGAGAATCTGCAAGAAAATAAGGTCAGAAAGGTAGATTAGGGCCATTTTTGATAGGGCCATTTTTGACGGCCCCAAATACCAGCAAATCTCAAACAAATTGTAAAAGTGTTTTCTACGAGGAAGTGACTGATTATTTAAATGCTTGAGAATGTGTGGGTCTTTAATACAGTACTAAAACCAAACCAATAACCAAACTCATTGCTTTGAAGTCGATTCCGACTCATAACGACCCTATAGGACAGCGTAGAACTGTCCTATAGTGTTTCCAAGGAGCAGCTGGTGGATTAAATCTCCTGACCCTCTTGTTAGCCACCAAACTCTTAACCATTGTGCCACCAGGGCTCCAGGTTATGTTCAGGAGCCATAAAATCATTGGACTTGATCAAAGTAAAAAGAGCTGGTTTAAAGTCAGAGGCAGGCTCCATCTTGTCCCAGGTCTGCTTCTGTTTCTGAGAAAGTGAGGCATGACTGTAGTTGGGTCAACAAGGAAGAGTCAGCTTGCCCCCAGGAAGAATGTAGTTGAAAGTAGATTAAGTAGTATGCAGAAAGGCGCTTGACCAGGGAGTTACCACGGCATGTCCTTAATGATTTACTGAAAATAGCCAATAACTTACAATAGGTAGCCAATCAGAATATTTTTTACTGTTGGTTCCTGAGTCCGGCCTGTATCTATCCTCATGAGTCAGCTGCCCCTTGGATTTGTGGGTTCACTGGCTAGAACCTTAAAAAAAAAGAACCTTATATCCTCCCATTTTAATGTTTTTGAGCTTTCAATAAATCCTTTCGTTGTATTCAAGCAGAGTCTGAGAGTTTTACTTTACAACAGTGTCATCTCTACAAACCTGGAAGAATTTCCATATTTCTGAACAATTCTTTACAAGTACTGTGCACATTCCTTCTGAAGACAAAACAGTAAATAAAGTTTCTCATGAGCCTCACCCTTGCTCATCAGCACAGACCACGCAGTGTATATACTTCAAATGCCATGGAATTAGTACTTCCTGATTTCATTTTATACATTGTTTATAAACATCTTGAGAATCTCTGAAAACATCCTGTTCTGTGTTTGCTGTAGAAAAACCGAGCAAAAGTGAAACATTTCTTTAACATGCCAGATATAAAGCTAATAGATTTACAGCAGAAGTTCAGAGAATGTAGTACAAAATATTTTTTTTCTTTTAAGCATGAATAATCATTGTTTTAGATTAATTATTAATGATATTAATTTGGAGCCCTGGTTGCACAGTGGTTAAGAGATCAGCTGCTAGTCAAAATGTCAGCAGTTTGAATTGACCAGCAGATCCTTGGAAAGTCTATAGGGCAGTCCCCCTGTGTCCCATCTGGTCACTATGAGTCGGAAACGACTCAACAATAATAGGCAATTAATGTTAATTTAATAGGGAAAAATTTCCAATCTCAAATTCAAAGGGCACTGCAGATCAATGATATTCAATGTTTCCATTCTTTCATGTCTAGCTTTGTCATCATTTGACAACTGAAGGAAACAATTTTTCACTTACTTACCTGTCTCCCTTATTAGATTATAAATTTCTTGAAAACAGGGACTGTCTTTTTATTTTTGAATCTCTAACACCTATCATATTTCTTGTACCTAACAGGTACTCAATAAATATGCTTTCATGATGATAAACATATGAGAAGGGCTACAATAGGTAGACACACAGAACTTCACTTGAAAAGTGAAAAATTTCAAGAAAATCTAACTGGTACTATCTGTGCAAATTAACTGACTGAAGTTACAGAAACTTAATGGCTTGAAATTCTTACAAATACATGCTTGTTGTTGTTGTTAGGTGCCATCGAGTCAGTTCCGACTCATAGTGACACTATGCACAACAGAACGAAACACTGCCCGGTCCTGCTCCATCTTTACAATCTTTGTTATGCTTGAGCACATTGTTGCAGCCACTGTGTCAATCCACCTAGTTGAAGGTCTTACTCTTTTCCCCAGACCCTGTACTCTGCCAATCATGATGTCCTTCTCCAGGGACTGATCCCTCCTGATAACATGTCCAAAGTATGTAAGATGCAGTCTCGCCATCCTTGCCTCTAAGGAGCATTCTGGCCGCACTTCTTCCAAGAGAGATTTGTTTGTTCTTTTGGCAGTCCATGGTATATTCAATATTCTTCGTCAACACCACAATTCAAAGGCTTCAACTCTCCTTCAGTCTTCCTTATTCATTGTCCAGCTTTCACATGCATATGATGTGATTGAAAATACCATGGCTTGGGTCAGGTGCACCTTAGCCTTCAGGGTGACATCTTTGCTCTTCAACACTTTGAAGAGGTCCTTTGCAGCAGATTTGCCCAGTGCAATGCGTCTTTTTGTTTCTTGACTGCTGCTTCCATGGCTGTTGATTGTGGATCCAAGTAAAATGAAATCCTTGACAACTTCAATCTTTTCTCTGTTTATCGTGATGTTGCTCATTGGTCCGGTTGTGAGGATTTTTGTTTTCTTTATGTTGAAGTGTAATCCATACTGAAGGCTGTGGTGTTTGATCTTTGTTAGTAAGTGCTTCAAGTCCTTTTCACTTTCAGCAAGCAAGGTTGTGTTGTCTGCGTAACGCAGGTTGTTAATGAGCCTTCCTCCAATCATGGCGCCCCATTCTTCTTCATATAGTCCAGCTTCTCATATTATTTGCTCAGCATACAGATTAAATAGGTGTGGTGAAAGAATACAACCCTGCCGCACACCTTTCCTGACTTTAAACCAATCAGTATCCCCTTGTTCTGTCTGAACAACTGCCTCTTGATCTATGTAAAGGTTCCTCATGAGCACAATTAAGTGTTCTGGAATTCCCATTCTTCGCAGTGTTATCTATAGTTTGTTATGATCCACACAGTTGAATGCCTTTGCATAGTCAATAAAACACAAGTAAACATCCTTCTGGTATTCTCTGCCTTCAGCCAGGGTCCATCTGACATCAGCAATGATATCCCTGGTTCCACATCCTCTTCTGAAACCGGCCTGAACTTCTGGCAGTTTCCTGTCAATATACTGCTGCAGCCATTTTTGAATGATCTTCAGCAGAATTTTCCTTGGTGTGATATTAATGATATTGTTCTATAATTTCCATGTTCGGGTGGATCACCTTTCTTGGGAATAGGCATAAATATGGATCTCTTCCAGTCAGTTGGCCAGGAAGCTGTCTTCCATATTTCTTGACATAGACAAGTGAGCACCTCCAGCACTGTATCTGTTTTTTGAAACATCTCAATTGATATTCCATCAATTCCTGGAGCCTTGTATTTCACCAATGCCTTCAGAGCAGCTTGGACTTCTTCCTTCAGTACCATCAGTTCCTGATCATATGCCACCTCTTGAAATGGTTGAACATTGACTAATTCTTTTTGGTATAAAGACTCTGTGTATTCCTTCCATTTTCTTTTGATGCTTCCTGGGTCATTTAATATTTTCCCCCATGGAATCCTTCACTATTGCAACTCAAGGCTTGAATTTTTTCTTCAGTTCTTCCAGCTTGAGAAATGCCGAGCGTGTTCTTCCATTTTGGTTTTCCATCTCCAGCTCTTTGCACGTGTCATTATAACACTTTATTTTGTCTTCTCGAGAGGCCCTTTGAAATCTTCTGTTCAGTTCTTTTACTTCATCAATTCTTCCTTTTGCTTTAGCTGTTTGACACTCAAGAGCAAGTCTCAGAGACTCCTCTGACATCCACCTTGATCTTTTCTTTCTTTCCTGTCTTCTGAGTGACCTCTTGCTTTCTTCATGGATGATGTCCTTGATGTCATTCCACAACTCGTCTGGTCCTTGGTCACTAGTGTTCAATGCGTCAAATCTGTTCTTCAGATGGTCTCTAAATTCAGGTGGGATATACTCAAGGTCATATTTAGGCTCTCGTGGACTTGCTCTGATTTTCTTCAGCTTCAGCTTGAACTTGCATATGAGCAATTCATGGTCTGTTCCACAGTCGGCCCCTGGCCTTGTTCTGACTGACGATATTGAGCTTTTCCATCATTTCTTTCCACAGATGTAGTCAATATGATTTCTGTGTGTTCCATCTGGCAAGGTCCATGTGTACAGTCACCATTTATGTTGTTGGTGAAAGAAGGTATTTGCAATGAAGAAATCGTTGGTTTTGCAAAATTCTATCATTTGATCTCCGGCATTGTTTCTATCACCAAGGCCATATTTTCCACCTATTGATCCTTCTTCTTTGTTTCCAACTTTCACATTCCAATTGCCAGTAATTATCAATGCATCTTGATTACATGTTCAAATACATGCTTATTAACTTGTTATTCAGCCAATTTCAATACGGAAAAAAAAAAAAATCAAAAATGCCAAATGCTTAAATTAGTCCAACGGTAAGAATTTCAATCCAGTATGTTTATGTAACTTCAGAAGCTTATGAATAGCTTACAAATATCTCCCACACCTCTGTCAGTTTGTCCTGTTGCAGGGGTTTACATGTTGCTGTGATGCTGGAAGCTATGCCACAGGTATTCAAATACCAGCAGGGTCAACCATGGTGGACAGGTTTCAGCTAAGCTTCCAGACTACGATAGACTAAGAAGGGCCCAACAGTCTACTTCTGAAAAGAATTAGCCATTGAAAACCTTACGAATAGCAGCTGAACATTGTCTGATGTAGTGCCTGAAGATGAACCCCTCAGGTTGGAAGACACTCAAAATATGACTAGGAAAGAGCTGCCATCTCAAAGTAGAGTCGACCTTAATGATGTGGATAGAATCAAGCTTTTGGGACCTTCATTTGCTGATGAGGCACTACTCAAAATCCAGCTGCAAACATCCATTAATAATCAGAACATGGCATGTATGAAGTATGAATCTAGGAAAATTGGAAATCATAAAAAATGAAATGGTACATATAAATATTGATATCCTAGGCATTAGTGAGCTGAAATGGACTGGTATTGGCCATTTTTAATTGGACAATTACATGGCCTACTACACTGGGAATGATAAATTGAAGAGGAATGGCATTGCATTCATCATCAAAAAAACATTTCAAGATCTATTCTGAAGTAAAACACTGTCAGTGATAGGATAGTATCCATACACCTACAAGGAAGATCAGTTAATATGACTATTATTCAAGTTTACGCACCAACCGCTAAGGCCAAAGATGAAGAAATTGAAGATTTTTACCAACTTCTGCAGTCTGAAATTGATCAAACATTCATTTGGGATGCATTGATAATTACCAGTGATTGGAATGTGAAAGCTGGAGACAAAGAAGAAGGATTTGGTAGTTGGAAAATATGGCCTTGGTATTAGAAATGATGCCTGAGATCACGTGATAGAATTTTGCAAGACCAGTGGCTTCTTCATTGCAAATAACTTTTCTCATCAACATAAATTGTGACTATACACATGGACCTTCCCAGATGGAATACACAGGAATCAAATCAAAGACATCTGTGGAAAGAGATGATGGAAAAGCTCAATATCATCAGTCAGAAAAAGATCAGAGGCTGACTGTGGAACAGACAATCAAAGGCTCATATGCAGGTTCAAGTTGAAACAGAAGAAAGTTAGAACAAATCCATGAGAGCCAAAGGACTACCTTGAACATAAACTGTCTGAATTTAGAGATCAGATCAATAACAGATTAGATGTGTTGAATACTAATGACCAAAGACCAGACAAGTTGTGGAATGACATCAAGAACATCATACATGAAGAAAGCAAGAGGTCATTAAAAAGACAGGAAAGAAAAAAAAGACCAAAATGAATGACAGAAGAGACACGGAAGTTTGCTCTTGAACTCTGAGTAGCTAAAGCAAAAGCAAGAAGTAATGAAAAGCTGAACAGAAGATTTCAAACGTAGTCTTGAGAAGACAAGGCAAAATATTATAATGACATATGCAAAGATCTGGAGGTAGAAAACCAAAAGGGAAGAACATGCGCAGCATCTGTCAAGCTGAAAGAACTGACAAAAAAATTCAAGCCTCAAGTTGCAATATTGAAGGATTCTATGGGGGAAACCCTGGTGGCATAATGCTTAAGTGCCATGGCTGCTAACCAAAGGCTTGGCGGTTTGAATTTACCAGGCGCTGTTTGGAAACTCTATGGGGCAGTTCTACTCTGTCCTATAGGGTTACTATGAGTTGGAATCAACTCGGCGACACTGGGCTTGGTTTTTTTGGTTTATGAGGAAAATATTAGAGCAACACAGGAAGTATTAAAAGAAGATGAAAGGAATACACAGAGTCACTATACCAAAATGAACTGGGCGATGTTCAACCCTTTCAGGAGATAGTGTATGATTAGGAACCCATAGTACTGAAGGAAGGAGTCCAAGCTGCACTGAAGGCATTGGAAAAAAACAAGGCTCCAGGAATTGATGGAATATCAATTGAGATGTTTCAACTAAACAGTGCAGCATTGGAAGTGCTCACTAGTCTATGCGAAGAAATTTGAGAGACAGCTACCTGGCCAACCGACTGGAAGAGATCCGTATTCATGCCCTTTTAAAGTTTTGAAAAGCAAAGACGTCACCTTGAAGACTATTGTGCCCCTGACTTAACTATGGAGTTTCAATCTCCTCGTATGCATGTGAAACCTGGATGATGAATAAGGAAGACCGAAGAGGAATTGACCCCTTTGAATTGTCACGTTGGTGAAGATTACTGAATATACCATAGGCTGCCAAAAGAACAAACAAATCTGTCTTGAAAGAAGTACAACTGGAATGCTCCTTAGAAGCAAGGATGGCAAGGCTATGTTTCACATATTTTGGACATGGTATCAGGAAGGATCGGTCCCTGGAGAAGGACATCATGCTTGGTAAAATAGAGTGTCAGAGAAAAGAGGAAGACCATTGATAAGATGGTTTGACACAGTGGCTGTAATGGTGGACTCAAACATAACAGTGATTGTGAGGATGGTGCAGGACTGGGCAGTGTTTTGTTCTGTTGTATGTAGGGTCACTGTGAGTCAGAGCTGACTCGAAGGTACATAACAACAACAACAACAACAAGCACAAATATATCAGTTATGTAATACCAGGCTTTTATTACCAGAGCAGAAACAGCTTTTCGTAAAGTGACAAAACTGAGTGTGATAATCCCACCCCAGTGATAATACAGAGGGGTTAATGAGATCTATCCATTTCTCACACAAATGTATATATCTCACTTGAATTTTTCAAGTTTTGATAAAATTTGAAAAGGGACATGAAGACATTCCTGATTTTGTATAAATGGAAGAGTTTTTTTTTTTTTTCTTTTAATCACAGTTTTTTATCATTAGCTCAAGATAATTCCCATCCCTTTGATTAATTAATTCCTGGTGACCTGATGTCTAGTGACATACATTCCAATATACATAATCAGCTTTAAAAATTAGCTTAAGGCTACAGAAGAAAAGATCATTTAATTGATATCCCCTATGTCCTCTTGACTTTAATTTGTGGCTTAAGGACTACAATGATTCTCTGTATGAGCTTACTTAAAAAGTCTACAATAATTAGATTTAAAAGAATTTTTGTTGTTAAATATTTTATTAAGTTTTAGGTGGAGGTTTACACAGCAAATTGGGTTCTCGTTTAATTATTTTTATATAATTTATCTGTGACATTGGTTACAATTTTCACAATGTTTTGGCATTCTCATTATTTCCATTCTTTTTGTTCTGTTTCCATTGATCTAACTTCCTTGATCCTCTTTGCCTTCTTTGCTCTTAGGTAAATATTGACTGCTTGGTTTGGTATAGTTGATTGTTTAAAAGACTACATTCCTCATGGATGTTGTTGTTGTTGTTATGTGCCCTTGAGTTGGTTCTGACTCATAGCAACCCTATGTACAACAGAACAAAACACTACCCAGTTCTGCTCCATCCTTGAGCCCATTGTTGCAGTCACTGCATCAAACCAGGTTGACGATGACATTGTTTATTTTATAAACTAATCTATTATTTGGCTGAAAGGAGACCTCCAGGAGTGGCTTCAGTTTCAAGTTAAAGGAGTTATCTTAGGGTGACAGTTTTGGGTTTCCTCTAGTCTCTTTCAGTCCAGTAAGTCTTTTTTGTTTGTTTGTTTTAGGAATTTGAGTTTTGTTTTACATTTTTTTCTCCCATTCTATTCAGGACCTTCTATTGTGTTCCTAGTCAAAATAGTCGTTAGTGGTAGCCAGGCACCATCTAGTTCTTCTCAGGGTAGAAGAGACCATGATTCGCTTGGGCTACTAGCCCTGTGGACTAGATTCTGCTTTGCGTACTTGGTTTCCTTCATTCTCTTTTGCTCCGGATTAAGAGACCAATTGTTGCATCTTAGATGGCCCTTTAGAAGCTTTTAAGACCCCAGATGCTGCATCAAACTGGGAGTCAGAACGTTATTTTTATGAACCATGTTATGCCACTTGAGACTGTGGTCCCAAGTCCATTAGCTCAGTAAGATTTGAAAGAATTACAGTGGTTTATATGGTGTTATTATTTTGCAATCTTTTTTTTCTTTTAAAAAAAAATCATTATTATTAGTCAAGAAAGAATTCTTAAAAAAAAGCAGGCATTTGGCATTGCAGAGATTAAAACAAAATCATTTTCCTATTTTTTCCATTAATGTAGCTATTTTTTAACAGAAATTGAGATTCTTAACAAAATCAACAGTTGGAGTTACCTCTGTAAACAAAAACAATTTAATTGGTGTTTGAGATACAAAGGACCATCTCATTAAGTGACGATTAATTCTACTTTAAAATAGATTGGAAGAATTATCATTTTCTGCATGAAATGCTTCATCTTCTTCAGTTCTTATCAAGCTGGGGTGGATAAAGATTTAGAGACCTGGCCCTCAGGATTAAAGTGTAAGTCTTCAAATATTACTTACCATAAAAAGTGTCAAGCTGAGTCATAATAATAATTATTATTTTATTAATTGATGGACTTATCTTTGTTGTTCACTACTACAGTGAATTGAAATTATGATGGCCTCTGATAAGCTTTGTTTGTAGAAACACAAACATGGAAATAAAACCTACAGAGAACAAACTATCTGAGAAATGTAGTGATAAGAGTAATCAATTATTCATTCCCACCCATGCAGACTTGAGGGAACACAAAGGCCTTAGAAAAGGCTAACGAGATGTGCAGACAATTGTGTTCCCCCATTCACATCATTTGCAAAGCAAACATGAGTTCTACTTGTAAAAGAAGGAATGAAGGTCTTATTTTAAAAGCTTTATGAAACAATGGCTTATGAGTCACCACCTACATGATTTTGTTTAAAGGTTTTATATACAGCCACTTGGAAACATGCTTATTCAATGAACCATCTGGGGAAAGTAGAGACTGCTCATTAATCTATCCCATTCACATTGCAGAAAGATAGATCATACTGAAATTCATAAGCGATCACCATTGTCTTCTATTGCTTACTTCTCATTCTTAAAAGCTTGTTTTGTTGACATCACTGTCACAAAATATGCTTTGCCAGCTTATTCTACCTTTTATCAGCTAAAGTGGGCGCAATTCCTTTCCTGTGGAATTTACTTTTAATGGTGATACCTTATCTCTGATTGTAGCAACTGCTGATTATTATTTTTTAAAGAAACAATTGATGTGCTCTTAAAGTCTTGACAAAATAATATGCTGCTGCTGATGATTTGGCAACTTGCTTTTTAATTATTTAGCATTTAAACTACACCCTTACACCTAAATTTGGGGTAGTTTTGTAATACAAGGTAAGTAAAAGAAAGGCAAAAAGGTTAGTTGACGGGCAGTAATGGCCGGGTTTAAAATGAGTAACAAAGCTTTTTAGAGATCAATTTGACAGACTTCAAAGATAGTGTATTTTTAAGTACTTATTATATAGATGACTGTAATTTGTGTGAAATTAAGTTTAAAGGAATTGAAAGTTACTGACGTTATGTTTATAGAATTTTTCAGGATTGGAGGAAGTAAGAATTTACAAATTTCTCCGTCAATGCTTACTTAGACTTATTTATTGAAAAAAAAATAAGAAAGGAACAAAGATAGCTCTGAGGTTATGTTCTCCTTATATGTTCATCCCTTTCTTTCATCCATTTATGTTTCTTCACTATCTGACTGAAACCGCAAGTGTTAGCAATGCATCCAGTAATTAAATTTCCCTTAACTTGAAAGAAATAAGTCGTTTGCTGTCATCTGGATACAGGTAGAGGAAAAATAACAAAGGGCCTGCTCATTCGCCAAAATTGAGTTCAGTGACTTAAGAAACGGTTATAAGGCCTCCATATCCTAGTCAATGATAAACTGTGGGAAATTGTAATAAGAAAGTAAGCAAAATGTGATTAAGAAGAATGTCAAAAGTGTGTCTTTCAAATTAATATTATCAAACCCTTGTTTATTACAAGTCAACATAATAACTGAGAATGTGCACTTGTCAATATTTTTTTTAATAAAAATTTGTGTAATCATTACTAACTTAATGAAAAAGTATAAGAAAGACCAAAAAAAAAAAAACCAAACTTGTTGCCATCGAGCCAATTCCGACTCATAGGACCCTATAGGATAGAGTAGAACTGCCAAAGGAGCGGCTGGTGGATTTGAAGTGCTGACATTTTGGTTAGCAGCTGAGCTCTTAACCACTGTGCCACCAGGGCTCCATAACACACACAGTATCCCTTAATCTAGCATATACATAACATATACCAACACGAAAGGCAATTGTAATTTAAAATGTAAATTTTACCATTAATAATGGATCATCAAAAAAACAATTTTTGTGTATATCATGATTTGCTTTGTTTTCTCAATCTTTAAAAATGCTTTTTAAAAATTGAAATAATTAAATAATTCACATAGAAAGAAATGCACCCTTTAAAAGTGTGCAATTGAGTTGTTTTTAGTATATTCAGAGTTGTGCAATCATCCACTATGCAACTTCAGACAATTTGTCATCACAAAAAGATGTAAATGTAATCACAAAATGCGTGGTCTTGTGTCTGGCTTCTTTCACTTAAAATAACTTTTGCAAGATTCAGCAATCTTGTAACGTGTATGAGTATTCCATTCCTTTGAGCTGGAAAATAATATCTCCTTGTGTATGTAAACGTACCCATTGTCATCGAGTCAGCTACAACCCATAGTGACCCTACAGGATGAGTAGAACTGCTTCATAGAGTTTCCAAAGCACACCTCGTGGATTCGAACTGCTGACCTTTTGGTTAGCAGCCAAACTCTTAACTACTAAGCCACCAGGGTTTCCATAGACATTTATATACATTTAATTTATCCATTCATTGAATGATGGACATTTTGGGTGTCTCCACTGTTTTATCTACTATGAATAAAGCTGTTAAGAACATTCACGCACCATTATTAGTAGGGACATGTGTTCTTATTTCTCTTGATTTTATACTTGAAGTGCAATTGTTGGATCATATGGTAATGTTTTGAATAGTTACTTACCAATATTTCAAAGCAGTTACACCATTTTATATCTCTACCACCAATATATCAGGGATCCATCTTCTCCATACCCTTGCCTACACTTATTATTTTCTCTTCTTTGTCTTTCAAACTACCCACTTTTTTACAAAGTGGTATCAAATTGTGGCTTTGACTTACATTTCCATAATGACTAATGACTTTGAGCATCTTTTCATAGGCTTATTGGCCTTTGTATATTTTCTTTAGAGAGATGGTTATTCAAATCCTTTGCCCATTTGTAAATTTGTTTAATTGTCCCTTTATTATTGAGTTGTAAGAGTTTTTATACATTCTGGATACAAATGCTTTATAAGATATATCACTTGCAAATATTTTCTCCCATTCTGTAAGCTGCATTTTCATTTTCTTGATAGTGTCATAGGAAGCCCAAAGTTTTTAGCTTTGATAAAGCACAGTTTATCTATTTTTTTCTTTGATCACTTGTACTTTTATTATCTAACGAACCATTGCCTAACTCAAGACCACAAAGATTTACACTTATATTTTTTCTAAGAGTTTTAGAGTTTTAGCTCTTTAATTTATGATGTACTATTAATATTAAGCACTATAGCAATGATTGTAAGGATGGCTCAGGATCAGGCAGTGTTTCATTCTGTTGTGCATAGGGTCGCTATGAGTCGGAACTGACTCGACAGCACCTAACAACAACATTATTAATATTATGCCAATTTTTGTATGTGGTGAGAAGTAGTAATCCACCTTCATTTTTTCACATGTGAATATCCAGATGTCTCAGCACTTATTTGTTGAAAACAACATCTTCTTTAATTGTGTGAAAACTGATTCACCATAAGTGTGTAGGTTTATTTGTATACTCTGGATTCTACTCCGTTGATGTATATGTCTATCTTTATACTAATACCATACAATCTTCATTGCTGCAGCTAAGTAGTAAGTTTAAAATAGGAAAATGTGAGTATTCTAGATTTATTCTTTTTTTGTTTTTTCAGTTAAAAAGGCTATTCTGGAACTCTTCTTTATTTATATTGGGTTTCTCACACAAAAATTTATATACACTTTGTTATGTGACCCTATAATGTGACTGCACACTCCTCCTTTCCATCGTGGATTTTCTGTGTCCACTCAAACAGCTCCTGTCCCTTTCTGCCTTCTTATTTTACCTCCAGACAGGAGCTGTCCATCTAGTCTTCCGTATCTACTTGACCTAAGGAGAACACTCCTCACAAGTACCATTTTATGTCATATTATCCAGTCTATTCTTTGTCTGAAGAGTTGGCTTCAGGAATGGTTTTAGTTATGGGCTAACACAGAGTCTGGGGGCCATGGTTTCTGGGGTTCCTCCTGTCTTAGACCATTAAGTCTGGTCTTTTTACTACAATTTGAGTTCTCTACCCCACTTTTCTCCTGCCCTGTCAGGGACTCTGTTGTGTCTGGAACTCTTTTATTTCTGTATTAATTTTAGGATAATATTGGCAATTTCTGGAAAAAAAAATTCTGAAGTTTTGATAGAGATTGTACCGAATCTGTAGTTCAATTTGCGGAGTATTGGTATTTGTCTTAGTTCCTTAGTGGTGCAGTAAGACAATAACACAAGTTGGTAGCTTTAAAGAACAGAAATTCATTTTCTCATTATCTGGAGGCTAAAAGTCTAAATAAGGGTCTGGATCGTAATTAATCCTTTCTTGTAATTTTTCCTGTAAGATTTTTGATTCTTCGGCTTGTAGAACTTTCCATGCCTTCCTCCTGTGTGTGCATATATCTTGTGTCTACCCTGCTCTTATATCAGAATTGATTAGGTTTAGGATCCACCCTATAAGAATAGAAACTCAACTGACTGATAGAAATTATGTTAGATTACATTATGGAAAGTGATTACATTCAATTGCGTTAGGTTACATCCACTGGTGTATGTATAAGATTTGCAAGTGTATTTTCAGAGGTCACAGTTCAATCCATAATATGACGTTAGCGATATTAAATCTTCTCATACATGAAAATGGCATGTATTTCCATTTATTTAAAAAAAATTATTTAAGCCTGCTTTAATTTCTTTCAACAATGATTTCTATTTTTTCAGTATAAGGGTCTTATACTCCTTTTTTTAATTTATTCCATATTAATTCATTATTTTTGATGCTCTTATAAAAGAAATTATTTAATTTAATTTTTGGATTGTTCATTGCAAGTATATAGAAATACAATTTTCTCCCTTAATTGTGTGAAAATCGATTCACCGTAAATGTGTGGGTTTATTTGTATACTCTGAATTCTAGTGACTTTTTTATCTTGTAGACTTGTTAAGCAAGCCTATTAAACAAGTTCTAATAATTCTTTAGTGGACTCCTAGATTTTCTATACATATCACATCAGCTTTGAATAGAGATAATTTTACTTCTTCCTTTCCAATTTGAATGTTTTATATATATATATATATATATATATATATATAAAACATCCAAATGTGTATATATATATAATATAGATGTATTTTTTTCCTTCCTATTTGCCTCATATACAGAGTCCTGGTAACACAGTTGTTAAGTGCTTGGCTGCCAACTAAAAGATTGACAATTTGAACCCACCATCAGTTCCACAGGAGAAAAGTGTGGTAGTCAGTTTTTGTAATGATTTACTACCTTGGAAACCCTATGAGGTACTTCTACTCTGCCCTGTAGCATCATTATGAGTTGGAATTGACTCAGTGACAAAGTTCTTTTTTTTTTGGTTTTATAATTGCCCCAGATAGAATCTCTAAACCAATGTTAAACAGAAGTGGCTAAAGTTGATATTCTTTTTGTATTCCTTATTATAGGGTGTTTTCTTGATCTTGAGTAAACAGTATTTACCAAAAAAAATCTATAATTTCAGAATTACTTTTGTAATTATTAACCTAACTTACTAAAGAAAAAATAAACACTATTATATAAAATAAGTTGTTCAAATGTATATTTTTAAATTTTACTTGCTTTAGACTGGGTTCTGCAAAGGAACAAAAGCAGTGAAGTGTATATATAACTATATATAGAGAGATTTATTTCAAGGAAATGGCTCATACAATTGTGGAGGCTGGAAAGTCCCAAATCCACATGACAGGCAGCAGACTGAAGACTTCTGCTAATCCACCTGTTGCAGGAGCTGACAAACCTAAAATCTGCAGATAGGGTGTAGGCTGAAGTTTTCTCATATCCCAAGAATCAGAGGTCAGGTGCCCATGGGATCAATGCTGATCAAGAAAGAGACAAAGAGAGGGAAAGAGAGAGTTTTTCCAGAACATCTATTTACTGATGCAGAGCACACACCCAGGGAAATTCCTCTTCCAACTGATGGCTGCTACATCAGATGACAAAACGGAGGTTGATTACATAGTGTCTGCCAGACCACTGAGAATCACAGCACAGCCAATATGACAAATGACATTAACCATCATACTTGTGTACAAATTACTTTAAGAACCTACAAGTATGTGATATTATTTTAAACCTCTAATTATTTTTATGAAAAGAACACCAAATATGACAGAAGAAGAATAGTAATGAAATTCACAAGCTCTGGAATTTCAAATGATTTCAAGTAATCCCATTGATAATATTGTATAATAGATATTAATTATCTAGCAAAAATATTGGAAAACTAGAGTAAAGCTTTATAGGAAATAGAGAGCAGAGCTCTATCATTTTTAGCATATTTATATTTTAAGTAAAAGTACAAGCTTTAAAAGTTTATGAGTGCACAGAATTGTATAAATGTACAAAAGGTACGTGAATGTGTCTTAGGATAGGTTCTTTAAAGAAGCAAAACCAGTGAAGCATATATATAGAAAGAGAGAAAGAGAGATTTATATTAAAGAAATTGGTCACGTGGTTATAGCCGTGGTTTAGGCTGGAGGCTTCTCCTGACTCATGGAACTGCAGGGACTGACAAACCTGAGATCAGAAGGTCAGATGGCAGGCTGCTAGTTCACAGCTTGTGGAGGGTAATGAATCCAAGATCGACAGGTAAGATGACAGAGTGCTGGTTCAAGTCCCAGGAACCGGAGGATAGATGATGAAGAGCCAAATTCAGGATCCAGAGAAGAGCAAAAACCAGCAGTTTGCCAGAAAGTCCATATATATTGGATGCAGGCCACATCCCCAAGGAAAATCCCTTGGCTGCTTGTAGCAAATCTCATTAAGGAGGTGATTACATTGTATCAGATCTCATCATGGAAGTGATTACATCGTTATATAACTGCCAAACTACATCATAACTGCCAAAGTTGACACATATCCTTAACCATTACAGAATGTAACACAATTTGCCTTAGATGGGTTAGCCAACAAAGATTTACTAGTTTTCCAGACTTATGTTTTTTCATTTAATAGTAGATAACAACCCAAACAGAATCATTTGTTTTATTTCAGAAACATTTTCTTTACAATTAACAGCAGTTGTTATGCATATAATTTATTGGAAATATATTTTGGAATCCATTTTCATTTTGCTACTTTGAAAACCCTCTTTGATAGATTTCTATATTTGTATAGATTACCACATATACTTCTGTTCTTAGTGAAAATGAAAAATAATAAATACCATTTAGTTATATAGCTACTGTAAGAGGAAAATGCATACATTCAAATCCAGGATATTTGGATATATACATAATATATATTTTAACTCAAATGATACATATACCTCATTAGAAGCCTAAGAATATGAGTTAGAGCCTAAGAACAGTAGAGTTTGAAGTACTCTACTGAAGTTTAAACATATAGGCTTTTAGCCCCATATTGAAGTTTCCTTACTTCTTTGATATCTTACAGAGTTTTCAGGGGCAAAACCCCTTCAGAAATAATTTTTAGTTTACTCAGTGAAGAATGCACGTGCTCCCTTGGGTTTCTGCTTTCTCAATTTCTTTAAGTTGTCATTGTTCAATTTACTCCACTACCAAGATCTGGTCCCATTCTGTTTTGTTGGTTCGTTTTCAATTGTTTTAAAGCAACTGATCACATGAACCCTGGTGTCAGAGCCCTTTTAGCTATCCACAGTTTTTCCAGTTCAAATGGACTACCACCTCCCTATGAACTGCACTTGAACTAGTTTTAAGTGCCACACTCTCTGCTTGGATCCATACAAAGTCTTAGTCCTCATCATTTTGGGCACCTAACCAATGGTGGACTTAGACCTAGGGACACTGTAAATCACTATGCATGTAAATTTCTGTTCCTATGTCCCCCAAAATTCCACAAGATATATCATCAGTTCAGCACAGATCATGACATCTTCATCTATATTCTTTTAGGTCAAATCCTCTAGCTGCAGAAGGGGATTCACATGTAAGCGTTGCCAGGGGTAATCTAAAAGAGCCTGAAACAGCAGAATAGAAAAAGAAAGAAGGCAAGCAAGGATTTGATTTCAGATAAGGCTAGTACTAGCTAAAACAGTACTAGCTAGAGAGTGTGAATTGAACCACAGAGTTTTTTCACCTGGAGGAAAGGAGAATTGGGTTTTGCTCTGCATGTTGGTAAAACATTTACTACTGTTCCCAGAAGGAATTGTGTACTGTGAGACGGTTCCAGTAGCCCAGGGGCAAAGTGTGAGTCAGTGTTAGCAGCAGCGAAGGCAATGCGTACAGCAGCTGGGTAAATTGTACCACTCAACAGTAAACACAGCCCCAGGGGGGGTTTGTGTGGGGCACCAACAGTGTCTGCTTCCATGTCAGATTGCCTAATTGTGTTCTCTAATATCTATGAGTCACCTAGTGTAAAGCAGCCTTTTTTAATTTTAATTTTCGTGTTTAAGAAACATTTTACTAATGTGTTAATATTTCAGTGAAGTATGGCAACATGTTTAAAGGCAGACAGACGCAGTATTACAGACTACAAAGTAACAGAGGAATTTTGTACAATTAAAATACTACCCAGACCTATGGAATTTATCGAAGAAATAACGAACCCATTAAAGAAATTAAACCTGAAAGATTAAATCCAGCATTAAAAAAAAAAAAACCCAGTGCCGTCGACCGGTATTAGCACCTATAATATCTCTGAAAGTAAAACTTTTAACTGTTTCATTCTCTTCTATTTTTTAAGTTTCTTCCAAATACAATGCTCTCCAAACCCCAAAACGAACTAAGGGCTTAAGAAGCCCTGATATTAAGAATGTACAACCAAAAGGAGGTTAGAAATACTGAATTAGGCTTGAGAATTTTATTCAGAAATCACTTGACTTACTTTACTTGAACCAGTCAGTCATAAGATTTCTCTGCGTGGAATACTGGATATAAGGAAGGCCCATGATTCATAAGGGGTGACAGCTAGGACAGTTAAAAATTAGCAATATACAATTTTTCCCATAAGTTATCTTTATAACAAAATATAATTAAAATATTTAATAAAAAAATAACAAAATATAATTAAAATATTTAATACGCTTGCTTATTACATATTCAGGGAGACAGCAGGGACATTTATGTGTTTGAGGCTTTAGGATTCACTTTATTGTGCTTAGTTATTTTTGTAATGAACTTACAACACATCACATCTTTCCAACAGTCATGGTAATGCAGTCATAACAAAATTTTCAAAACAAACAAACTGGAAATGGCATGGAAATAAATAACATACGTGGATGGAGGGAAGGGAGCATTGACGGAAGGATAGATGGACAGAAGGATGAACAAACTTACTCTCCAGCTAATGCCTTTCAAAAACCTTCATTCGAGAAATATTTACTTTGAGCTCTATACAGAGTACTTCTTTAAGTACCCCAGATTTTAACTGCTGTTTTGACATTTCAAGCTGCCATCAATCTTTTCCTAGAAACATATCTCCATTGCTTGTCCAATTCAATCAGGTTTAATTAGGAAAAATTGCTATAATAAAACAAAGAACATTTTACATAATTTTGCCAATGAGCTTTGGTTAGAGAAATTGAAGAGCAGAAACAGGTCTTCTTAAGATGTGAGGCATGCCATGGCAAAACTGATAGTTCTTGGAGATCTGGGAGATGCATTACCAAAAGGACGAATACAACCTACCCCTCACCTAAATCAAGGAGAAAAAGCATTTTATTAATTTGGGGAAATAAGACTGAACATTGGCTAAAATATGACTTGTTGAAGTCTAAAGTCACCTGGGAACCTGGCCCAAGGAACAAAGAGAACCCGATGGTGGCAGACAAATAACTTTGCAGTGGGCTGACCAACAGCCTACTTTACTAAAAAACTAAAAAAAAAGTTGTTTTTTTTTTTTTTTTATAAAAATATGAAATGCTTCCTTCTGTTTTCTCAGAAACTAACCAAAAGATTACAGATTCCTACGCAATACAGAGACACAAAGTAGATGCTGAGAGGCTAGAGGTCACCCCAGGCATGGAATTTTAGAAAGTTAGTCCTTGAAGTAAATGGCACCATGGCTCTGGCAGCAGATACACAGGAATGATGCTCTGGAGAGGAGGTAGGGGACGCTGCAGTTAGCCAGTGGGTAGACAAGGATCCTAATTTGAGGTGCAATCTTTCATTCTAAGATTCATCTTCCACTGGTGGCGCAGTGGTTAAAAGCTCGGCTGCTAACCAAAAGGTCAGCAGTTAGAATCCACCAGTTGCTCCTTGGAAACCCTATCGAGCAGTTCTACTCTGTCCTGTACGGTCGTAATCAGTCAGAATCAACTCTATGGCCACGGGTTTCTGGGGGCTCACGCCTCTGTCTCCATATATGGTAAGTTCAATAACTCGAAGTCGTTTCTCAATGGGATCTGTCAGAAGGAGGCCTTGGGGAGCATGTATGTTCTCACTCTGCTTTTGAAAATACTTGGAGGCTTTCTTTAGAACCTTCTCATAATCAGTTTCCATGCATAAAAAGATGATGTATGCTGCTATACAAGCCAACGGCCTTCAAGATATGATTGGCCTCCAAGCTTCTCTGCTTCTGCATAAACTTTATTTAAAATTCTAATTATTTTTTCAAATTGTTGTCTATCAATCTGGTTCTCCAGCTCTGCGGTGAGCTTGGTCTGGAACTGCTGTAGTCTCGCTGAATGAAGACCTTCCCCGACACTGGCGGACATCCGCCCTTGCTGCGGCCTCATGGGGAGGACAGGATGGGCCGCGCCGCCCCCTCTGCCCTCCAGCCGCTGTCGTTCTGCCTTTCCCATGACTTACGTCCTCCTAAAGCAGTTTTAAATAGGATTTGTTTCTCCTAATCTCTTCTTTAGTCTCACGATTGCCTAGTTTACCTTAACCACAGGTACAAAGCAGTTACCCAGACATTTCTTTTCCTCATACCCTATATTAGAAAGGGTTTGGGTTTTATTTATTTATTTATTTTTGATTTGTATATCCAAACTTAAGGTGCCCTGGTGACGCAATAGTTAATGTGCTGGACTGCAAGACGGAGGTTCGAAACCACCAGGGGCTGTGTGGAGGAAAGACGTGGCAGACAGCTTGGGAGAAAAATGTGACAGTCTGACTCCACGGACATTTGCAGCCTAGTAAACGGTACGTGGTCGCTAAGAGTCAGAAATGATGCGATGGTAGTGGGTTTGGTTTATATTCAAACTTATCCTACAACCAGTTGCTGTCTTCAAAATAAGCCCTGAATGGGAAGAGAAGGTAAACTTTCTAAAAAGATAAAAGGTCTGCCAATCCATGCAACAACTATATTGTCACCTGCCAGTTATATGTTACAAAGATACTTGGACAAGGGAAGGAAAATAAAAACAGAATTGAATGAAAAAAAAATCAGAGTTCTCAACTGAGAATAAATTTTCACTAGGTGGGCTAGCTTGCTGATTATTGCTGAATATTGTCACGTTCCTGCATAGAGAAAAGATTTCATGCTTGTGTAGCAAAGAAAAAACAAAAAAACAGGGAACTCTAGGGCCTAAAGGGAGTATCACCAAGGTCACCAGCACCAGTCATCATTAACTCTGAATCATGGCGACCCCAGTGTGTCACAGTGGAACTGTGCTCCCTAGAGTTTTTAAAGACTGATTTTTCACAAGTAGCTTGCTACACTTTGTTCCTAGACACGACTTGGTAGGCTCAAACCTATAAACTTTTGGTTAGCAGCCAAGCGCGTTAACCATTTGCGCTATACAGGACTCCTTCTGACAGATCCCACGGTACTGTTTTAAAATATTTCAGTATCTCTGTTACTTTTTTCTAGCTCTTTCTAGATCTTTCAGAGATCTCTGACCAAGTGTCCTAAGGAGGAAGGATTCCAAGTAAAGTCTGTAGCTTTTGTTGATTTAGACCCTCAGATGATGTCATATTCAATACATTAAGTTATTACATGTCAAAAGTAACTTTCCAAACTTTCCTGTTGTTGTTGGGTTTTGTACAGTCGGTTCCAACTCACAGAGACTCTGCACAACAGAACAAAATGCTACCTGGTCCTTTGCCATCCTGACAATCATTGCTAGGTTGTAGCCCATTGTTGCAGCCACTGTATCTTTCAAACTTTAAAGTGCTTCAATAGATTTTTCACAGTTTGCCTCTGTCTGGATGAAATTATGCAGCTTGCCTAACTTTTTTCTTATTCTTCAACTGACTTCATTGCCAAACACCTAAATGATCCAAGCCTTAGGTTCAGTGAATAAAATATTATACAGCCAAGAAAGTGGTGTCTGCTTACACACGTACATGGAAATGTAAAAGGGTCATGATCACAACTCAAATATATCATTCATAAAATGTATTAAATATGGTATATGTTGGTTCTTAAAAGCATATTTTCATTTATATAGGCAATAAAAGATACTCAACTATCTTGCCTGTGACTGTGATTCTTACTTTGTTTGGAAGTAGGACATGTAAAGCAGGTTTTTACTTCCCTAGCACATTTTCTCAGTTGGGTGTTTCAAAGTATAGCCTATATATATTTAATTATTTGATCTTCTGTCTTCACTGCCTTTTACAAGGTTAAGTTACTTTTACAATACAAAAAAAAAAAAAAAATGTGAAAGTATTGAAGTCTCAAAAGCTGCATATAGAGGCAGCATTAGCCACGAACACACCGTGTCCTGCGTTTAGTCTATCCCAAATGCAGAGCTCTGCTTAATGCTTTCAAGTGTCGTAACTTGCGTTACTGTCATAAGGCCGCTTGGTAGACCTCAGCAGGACAGCAAAATGTGTGCTCTTTGTTAGAAACTAGGATTTTGTAAAGGCTTTAACACAAAGACCTAACAATGAACACCTTTTCCAGTCTTTGTGGTTGGTGAAGCTCTGTTTTAGAGAGAAAATTGTTGGTGAAGCTCTGTTTTAGAGAGAAAATACAAAAGGCTATTATTGTTCAACTGGAAAAATCTAACTCAAAACTATATTTTGTTAAATAAATATACTGAAGAATTGGATATTTGTATTATTATTTATACTTGAGATTCCAACAGTAGAAATAGTAATACCTTAACCTGCGCCTTTTACACATATGCAAATCAAGCTTGAAAATTTAACTGAAAAATAAAATTGCCTTTATCTACTTTTTTTTTACAGAATGTAACATTTAAAGAAAAGTGTTAAAATTATTTTTAAAAATTTCCAAAAATTGAAATAATAATATATTTACACTGTGTTACTTTTAGAAGCCAAAGAAATACACTGTGGTTGTTAGCTGCCGTTGAGTCAGTTCTGACTCACAACGACCCCCATGTGTGCAGAGTAGTACCGCTCCATGCTCCATAGGATTTTCAAGGCTGTGACCTTTCTGAAGAATACATGGCTTGTCTTCTGAGATGCCTCTGGTTGGGTTCAAACCGCCAAACTTTTGGCTAATAATTAAGCACTAAACCATTTGTGCCACCCAGGGCTTAAACTAATATGCAGGTATGTCTAACGTTCTTTTATTAAAGATTATAGGCCCCTCTTCCTGGCCTGGTTCTAAAGACAGGCAATGCCATGAGTCTGATCTTATTCCCATAATATAATTTCTTGTATTTTTACTTGCATACAAGTTAAGCATTGATATAAATATACAATGAGTTGTTTCTGTTATTTCATGTAGGTTTTGTAAAATTATAACATGCTACTCTACACTTTTCTTTCATCTCCACTAGTAATATATTTTATAAGGTGATGAGACAGTTAAGCAGTAAGGTGCTAAACCAAAGGTTGGAGGTTCAATCCTACCCAGTGCCTCCAATCTATAAAGAGCTGGCTACTTCCACAAAGATTACAGCCAAGAAAATCTACTCCACTGCGTGGGGTCCTATGTGTACAAATCAACTTGACACCTGTCATGGATTGAATTGTGTCCTCTTAAAAGCAACTTGACCAGACCATGATTCCCAGTGTTGTGTGCTTGTCCGCCAGTTTGTCATCTGACAAAGTGTTGTGTGCTTGTCCGCCAGTTTGTCATCTGATGTGGTTTTCCTACGTGTTGTAAATCCTACCTCTGTGATACTAATGAGATGGGATTATCGGCAGTTATGTTAATGAAGCAGGGCTCAATCTGCAAGATTAGGTTGTGTATTAAGTCAATATCTTTCAAGATATAAAAGAGAGAAGCGAGCAGAGAGGGGGACCTCATACCACCAAGAAAGTAGTGCCAGGAACAGAGCACATCCTTTAGGCCTGCGGTCCCTGCAATGAGAGGATCCTAGGCCGGGGGAAGATCAAAGACAAGAACCTTCCTACAGAGCAGATGGAGAGAGAAAGTCTTTCCTTGGAGCTGGCACCCTGAATTCAGACTTGTAGCCTACTAGACTGTGAGAGAATAAATTTCTATTTATTAAACGTATCCACTTGTAGTATTTCTGTTATAGCAGTGTTAGATAATTAAGACAGCACCCAACAACATAACACCAATTTTATTTTCCGATAATTGTAAATTATTAGTTTTGATGGCTAAGCATTTAACTTTGTGAGTAGATATATTTATTTTATCTATTCTCTGTGTTATGGGCATTTGCTCTGTTTCCCATGTCTCTGGCATTACAACAATACCAGAATGAATGTTCAGATCTAAGTGGCCTAGTATGTATATAATGGATTGTATGGGGCACTCAACTAAGAGCACAATTGTTGGGTCATTGGTTAAGCACGTTTCAGTTTAAATGGAGCCTGACAAATTGCTCTCGAAATGGTTTTATCAATTTATCTCCTCAGAAGCAGTTAATGACTACCATTTTATCTTTATTCCTTTTAATATTTGATCCTGCCATATCTGTTAATATTCCCCAAGCTTATGGTTTGAGAAAAAAAAAACAAAAAACAAAAAACTTCAGTTTATACTTTCCTGGTTACTTTTAATATTGAGATTCTTTTCAGATGGTTATTTGTTATAAAGATTTTCAGTTCTTAAATTTTTAATTTGTATTCATAGACTTTGTTCAATACTCAGGTTATTTATCTTTTTCTTTATACATTTTGGAGATACAAATTTTCTGTGATGTTATGAAAAGTTCTCTCAATCTGTTGCTAGGATCTTGTTGCCTGAGTTTTCTTCTTTTCTCTCTGTCCTTAATGAGAGATCCACAACTCTGAATTCAGTTTGTAATTATATGTCACTTACCTCAAATAAAAATACTAAAATAAAACTCATGCCTTTCAAGATTTCTGTAAAATATTCAGTCATTTTCATATATCATATCTCATTAAACTATTTTCCATCTGGAAACAGTTATTAAATGCCCTTCTATCATTCATGTTCCTTAGCCTTTTTTTTTCATATTTTCTTGTTTTTATTTTGCTGTGCTTTATTCTGTGGAATTTTCTTTACTCTATTCTTCAGATTCATTAACTCTATCTTCATCTATGACAACTTTATATTTAATCAATACTGAACAATATTCTACTGTAGTCTACAGGGTTTTAATTGATTAATTTTCAGAAGTAGATCACCAGGCCTTTATTTCTAGTCTGTCTTAGTCTGGAAGATCCAATGAAACCTGTCCACCATAGGTGACCCTGTTGGTATTTGAAATACTGGTGTCATAGGTTCCAGCATCATAGCAACACAAGCTACCACAGTACAATAGGTAGACTGATAGAAAGATGGTGGATCTTGGAAATAAGTGGTTATAAATATTTATAAAGAGATATTTGAATGAATATAATTTTCATATCTTTGGGCAAATACCTAGAAATGAAATTACTGAGGCATATGGTAAGTGTGCACAGACTTTATAAGAAACTGACAAATTATTTTTTATAGTGACAGCACAATGTTGCCTCACTGGCAGAAATGTATGAGAGTTCCACTTCTTTCACACCCTCACCAGCACTTCATATTGACAGGGTTTGTGATTTTAGCCATTTAGTAATATTTAGTGCTCTCACATTGTGGATTTAAATTGCATTTCACTAAGGATTAATAACATTACCATCTTTTCATGGACTTTTTTGCCATATGTTTATTTTCTTTGATGAAGTATTTGTTTAAATATTTCACCCACTTATTGATTTGCCTATAGACTTATTGAGTTTGGAGAGTTTTTATATACTCTGGATGCAAGGTTTTTATTAGATATATATTTTGAAAATATTTCATCAAAGCCTTTTGCTTACTTGTTTTTTTTGGACAGTAACTTTAAAAGAGTAGAAACCCTGGAGGAGCAGTGGTTAAGAGCTACGGCAGCTAACCAGAAGGCCGACAATTTGAATCCACCAGGCCCCTTGGAAACCCTATGAGGCAGTTCTACTCTGTTCTTTAGGGCCGCTGTGGGTCGGAATTGACTTGATGGCAACAGGTTTGGTTAAAAGATCAGAAGTTTTAGTTTGATGAAAGCCAGTTTATCATATTTTCTTTGATTGTGCTTTTTGAAGATTTTGCAAAATCTAAGGAAACAAAAGTGTTCTATATTTTTCAATACCATTTTTTTGGTTGTAGGTTTAGCCTTTAAGTCTAGTGTCCATTTTGAAGTGATTGTTTTACATATGGTGTGTCCTTTGGATTGAATTTCAGGTTTTTATCATATGCGTGTCCAATTATTCCCATTTCATGCAGTTTTAGAAGAGAAAAATGTCTCAAATCAACAATCTGAACACCATGATTTTTCTGCAATAATAAATCACATCAGATAGATGTTTATTTTATTTTTCTATATATAATTATAATCTGGAGAGTATATGGTCATGGTATACCATCTGTGTGTCTATGAGTGTACATGTGTGTGCGTGTTCATGCGTGTGTGTGTGTGTGTGTGTGTGTGTGTGTTGGAGGTGGTGTCAGTGATTAGGAAACACACGACTGATCTTACTATAGTTTGGCCGTCTTGATAATACTTTAAATTGGGTGAATTTATTCTTTGTGTGAAATACTAGGTCCTAACCCTATTTTAAATGTTTTATTATTTACTGTTTCTGATTAGAAGCAAATGGGATATGCGTGGAACAAACAATATGGAAATTCACTATCTCTTCAACCCCGGTGGTATAGTGGTTAAGTGCTATGGCTGCTAACCAAAGGGTTGACAGTTCGAATCCACCAGGCACTCCTTGGAAACGCTGTGGGGCAGTATTTCTCTGTCCTATAGGGTCACTATATGGTGGTGCAATGGTTAAGTGCTACGGCTGCCAACCAAGAGATTGGCAGTTTGAATCCACCAGGCGCCCCTTGGAAACTCTATGGGGCAGTTCTACTCTGTCCTATTTGGTCGCTATGAGTCAGAATTGACTCGACAGCAGTGGATATAGGGTCACTATGAGTTGGAATCAACTCGATAGCACTGGGTTTGGTTTTTGGTTTTGGTTCAAACCTTTAATGTACTGCCCATTTTATTTCGTTTTGTTTTAACCCCTAAGCAAGACTTCATGCGCTTTATGCACACTGTCATTGGAACCTTTTCCTAATATTATATTTACAACAAGAGAAAATCTATTTTTCTTTGGAAATGACAAGGGTTATTGACATAGGAAAGTTATTAATATGTTTATTTAATTTTGATGAAAATAGTTACAGTAAGAATTCCTTTTCTAAAGCAGGCATAAAGTGCATCTCATGTAGAATTCAATTTTATCCTTTTACTTACTATTCACATTTTCTTAACAGGCACATTCAAAATGTGGATTGTAAATAATGTAAAGCTACAAAGAGCTGTGGATACACGCTCTTAAAACTGATAGAAAAATTGGCAAACTTTGAGTACATGGACTTTTAAAAACAAGGTCATTTCTCAATAGGATTTTAGATCAAGAAAGAAAGATTGTCATGGGAATACATTCCAATATACTTTTCTAAAAACTTACCTCAGTATATATCTATAGTGCACTGTTTCCTATTAACTTGAAAGTTTCAGTGCCTTTGTGTGAGAGGGAAATAATATCTGGATTTTAAAAATCCATCGCCTAATTTTAACATAAGAAAAAAAAGTAAAATATTAAGAAATAAAAATGCTTCTAATCTCATAGCATCATAAAAATGGATTCTAGCTTAGAATCCGTCCATGGTTCTACCCATGTAAGTAACCTAGCTCTTTCATTTATGTGACATATGGTGACCTAATCACGTCTTTAATTTATTTTCTAATCTACTTCTAACTAAGCATTATATTAAACAGGAATTTTCTCACCAAGCTTACATTCAGCGGTCCACACCTGCGTTAGCCATTCTAAACAAATGATTCATGTGATAGCGGCAGCTCACTCCATCAGAAAATGGCATTTTCACTTGCTCTGTCACTTCATTGTGCCCGTCATCTCCAAACGTAAGGTCACAGCTGTTCTGTGACATTTTTTACACAATGGAAAATCAGCCTGTTCCATAGAGAAATAAAAAGGAATTAAATAACCTGACATTTGAAAGTGGAAAGAAAGCATTTGAGAGACATAATTTTACATGGATCTCATGTAAAAACAACATCAGTGTTAAAGAAATGAGAAGGAATATTTTCTTAGGCCAATTATAATTCTTGAACCTAACAAGGCCATCGTTGTTATTCACTTTTCCAGCCTACAAAGAAGCTGATGAGCTCACAAAACCTCTCCAACAAATATCTCCAGTTATTAGAGCACATAGAAAACCCCAGGAGAAAAAGAGTAGTTCCTACAGCTAAAACTTCTGTCTTATTACAGTATTTAAAAACATAATCCTTCTACAAATTTATATTTTACACATATGCACACACACAGAAGTGAATTTATGTGTATTTTTTGTATGTTTATTTTTGATGCACATTGTCTGATATATTTGCTTTCTGCCATAATAACCCATTGCCGTCCAGTAGATTCCAACTCATGATACATATTACTAAATTACACTCCAAAAATGCTGAAATCTGCATTAGTTATCTTTTCAGAATAACCAAAAAGTTGGCAGTTTAAGCTCACTCAGATGTGCCTTAAAAGAAAGTCCCAGTAATCTGCTTCCAAAAAGTAACCAAAAACCAAACAAAAAATCTATGGCCTCCAAACCCACTACCGTCAAGTCAATTCTGACTCATAGCGACCCTATGGGACAGAGTAGAACTGCCCCACAGAGTTTCCAAGGAGTGCCTGGTGGCTTAGGAACTGCCAGCCTCTTGGTTAGCAGCCATAGCACTTAGCCACTACACCACCAGGGTTTCCAGCTCTACTCAAATGCATGGGGTCACCATGAGTCCTTGAATTGACTCACAGCGATTGGTAGTTATTTTTTAAAGTTTCTTTTTTTCCACTGAGTGTTTTTATGGAAAAAAAAATACATCACAAACCTTTCATTTACATTTTGATAATTATTAAAATGTTTAAATATTTGCATATATGCATTAGCAAATTAGACTCCTTTATTTGCATTTTAAATGTTCATGCATTTATTGATAGTTCTATTAAAGTAGCCAGCTTTCCCTCAAACTACCTGAAGATCTTATTGTAGTTAGCATAATGAGTTTAATGTTCAGTGGAAAATATTCCAATATTTTATTACATTTATTTATCATGCTTTTTCTTTTTTTAATTTTTTTCCCCATACTGAGAGTTGCAATATCTTATTAGCTATTACCCTGATAGCTTCTAGCCTTAGTGTCTCTCTAGAAAGGCCTAACGGAACACAAATTAAGATTAGATGACTTGTAAAATTTTAATAACTTTTTATAACTACATATTCATTTTAACCTAAAGGGGCTATGAATAGGTACGCCTCTAACCTAAATCTGCGTATTTTTCCAAGTGTCTTAATATTTATTAAATGTATTTCTCCACATTATATATATAATATATATATATACATAAAATCACTTTATCTTGTACGACTTTTCCATGTACCTTTGGATCTGCTGCTGGGCTCTTCTCTGGTCCATCAAATTGTCTTTCTACTGTATTACCAGTGTCATGCTCTTTTAACAATTTTGAATTTTTATTCTCATTTAATTTCTACCTTGTCTAGAGTATAATTACTAAATTTCTGTTTATGGTTATTGTCACTTTGAGAATTGGTTTAATAAATACTAAAGTAAGAGTAAGCCTATATATTTAGATTTTCCATATAGAATATTGATATTGTTTATTCTTTGTGAAAATATCTCCATTTCAAAAATGTAAGTGCTCATCACAGTGATGAGATATTTGGACTAGTGCTTTTGATCTAAATTGGGCTCGTATTCATCACTTAGGTATGACTTCAATAGAGGCAATATTAAAGACTCTTATTAAGGACCAACCAAAATTTTATTCTTGTATTTTTGTATTTTGTTTATATTTCCTACTTGGTCTTGTAAAAAATTGAAAGCAGTGTGTTAACGTCTCTTTTTACCATTTTGTCTTGTTTGAACGCATCCGAAACGCTGTTACTTTTCCACCTCTGATATACCTACACACTCTTCTTCCATGACCTTATCCAGTTCAGTTTCTTTAAAAAACTTCTTTGTTCAAATGACTTAAATTTTTAGCCTGACCCCTTGCCATAATAATGTACTATACATTTATATCTGTACATGTAATGTTTCTCAATTTTAAAAAGAGGTGTATTGAAACATAATTTTAACCCCACGAAATTCCCACCTTACCATGTCTTCCTGTCTTAGTAAATAGCACTGCATCACCCCATCAGATGCTCTCACAATGATACAGGAGTGATTTCTGATTTCTCTCATTTCCTCCCATCCTTCCACAACCAATCATTCAGCAGCCAGTTGTCCATCTCCACCTCTGAGATTATTCTCAGCACCATTTTTCCTATGTTCCCCTAGTCTAAGCTACCTGCCCAGACTGCTATAACAGTCTCCTGACTGTTTGGTCTATCTTTATTCTGGTCTTCACTACAGTCCCTCTTCTAGATAGCCATCTGAGAAACACTTCTAAAACATAAATTAAATCACGTCATTTCTCTGTTTAAAACTCTGCAATCACCTCCCATTGCAACCAGATTAGAATGCAAACCTCTCACCATGGCTTATCAAATACAACATGACCTGGCCCAAATCTGTCACTGTAACTTCAGCTCTCACAAATGTTCAGTCATTGCTAGGCTTCAGAATAGCCTGAACATTTTTCGGGCCCTTCAACACACCAAGCTCATTTCAGTTTCAATGTCTTTGCAGAAGCTTTGCCATCCACTCAGCATGATATTGCTTCATATCTACAAAAAGCAAATACCTTTTTGTCATATAGGTGTATGTTCAGGTTTTTTTTCATCGGAGCAGCCTTTCCTGATCATTCCAGCTAAACTCCAATTAATTTCTCATATAGCCAGGTTTGTTTCTTTATAATCCTGACCATTGCCTGAAAGTTTTTTTTTTTTTTTTTTTAACGTATGTATGTATTTCTGCCTATCTTTTCAATAAGAATCTAATTATTTTCCATGAAGGCAAGGGTTCAAGTAGTCCAATGCGTACTATCCCTATCAGTCAACATGATTCCAAGAATATAGCAGACACTAAATAAATGTTAATTGAATTGACATCTACTTTTCGTATTTAGAGATAGGGAGCTTTTCAAAAGACATTTCAGAATACTTGTACAATTATTGCAGCAATCTTTATCAATGATTATACACATTTTTCCAGTTTCTTTGTTTATTCATTCCAGGGAGTAGCAACCAACGTATTTTTTCTAATAAACCCATTAGTTATGTTAACCATTTTCTCTGCATGAGGAAGTAATTTCTTTTAATTTATCTATACATACATTCATTCATCATTGTTTAAGAAGTGACTACTACACGCCAGACAGTGACCAAGGTGCTGGGGATACAGCAGTGTACATCAGAGATAAAGGATCTGATTTCATGAAACCATTATTTTAATAATGGAAAACTCTCAATAAATTAAGAAATAAGCATATTAACATGCCAAAGGAGGTACATTGCTATCAAAAAATTAAGCATTATAAGGAGTGCTAAGAAAATGTTTAAATGATGTGTTCACGGGAAGATTTGTTGTCAAGATAAAATTTGGACATTAACATCAAGGAATGAGTTGTGTAATATCTACAAGCTCATCAAGCCATGAGTTGTGCAATATCTACAGAGGAACCGTTAACGGAATAGAGGAAGGCAAAGGCCCTACCGAAGGAGCATCATAGTTCTGCTTTACAAACAGCAAAGAGCCTACTGTCTCAGCTGTCTAAACCATTACGAGTTTTATGACCTAAAGCAAGGGCTTTGGTATGTACTTCTGTAGTTGTTGTTGTTAGGTGCTGTTGAGTCAGCTCAGACTCATAGCGACCCCATGCACAACAGAACAAAACACTGCCTGGTCCTGTGCCATCCCCACAATCGTGTTTGAGCTCACTGCCTCAGCCACTGTATCAATCCACCTTGTTGAGGGTCTTCCTCATTTCCGCTGACTCTGTATTTTGCCAAGCATGATGTCCTTCTCCAGGGACTCATCCCTCCTGACAACATATCCAAAGTATGTAAGACTCAGTCTCACCATCCTTGCTTCTAAGAAGCATCCTGGTTGCACTTCATCAAAGACAGATTTGTTTGTTCTTTTGGCAGTCCATGGTATATTCAATATTTTTCACCAACACCACAATTCAAAGGCATCAACTCTTCTTCGGTCTTCCTTATTCATTGTCCAGTTTTCACATGCATATGACGCGATTGAAAACATCATGCCTTGGGTTGGCGCACTTTAGTCTTCAAGGTGACATCTTTGCTCTTCAAAAACTTAAAGAGGTCCTTTGCAGCAGATTACTCAATACGTTGCATCTTTTGAATTCTTGACTGCTGCTCCCATGGCTGTTGATTGTGGATACAAATAAAATAAAATCTTTGACAACTTCAATCTTTTCTGTGTTTATCATGATGTTGCTCATTGGTCCAGTTGCAAGGATTTTTGTTTACTTTATGTTGAGGTGCAATCCATACTGAAGGCTGTGGTCTTTGATCTTCATTAGTAAGTGCTCCAAGTCCTTTTCACTTTCAGCAAGCAAAGTTGTGTCATCTGCATAACGCAGGTTGTTAATGAGTCTTCCTCCAATCCTGACGCCCCATTCTCCTTCTTCGTATAGTCCAGCTTCTAGGATTATTTGCTTAGCATGCAGATTGAATAGGTATGGTGAAACAATACAACCCTGACGCACACCTTTCCTGACTTTAAACCAATCAGTATCCCGTTGTTCTGTCCAAACAACTGCCTCTTGATTTATGTAAGGTTTCCTCATGAGCACAATTAAGTGCTCTGGAATTCCCATTCATTGCAAAGTTATCCATAATCTGTTGTGATCCACATAGGCGAATGCCTTTTCATAGTCAATAAAACACAGATAAACATCCTTCTGGTATTCTCTGCCTTCAGCCAGGGTCCATCTGACATCAGCAATGATATCCCTGGTTCCGTGTCCTCTTCTGCAACTGGCCCCAATTTCTGGCAGTTCCCTGTCAATATACTGCTGCAGCCATTTTTGAATGATCTCCAGCAAAATTTTGCTTGTGTGCGATATTAATGATATTGTTCTATAATTTCCACATTCGGTTGGATCACCTTTCTTGGGAATAGGCATAAATATGGATATCTTCCAGTCAGTTGGCCAGGAAGCTGTCTTCCGTATTTCTTGGCATAGATGAGTGAGCACCTCCAGCGCTGCATCTGCTTGTTGAAACATCTCAATTGATATTCCATGAATTCCTGGAGCCTTGTTTTTCGCCAATGCCTTCAGAGCAGCTTGGACTTCTTCCTTCAGGACCATCGGTTCCTGATCATATGCCACCTCTTGAAATGGTTGAACATCGACTAATTCTTTTTGGTATAATGACTCTGTGTATTCCTTCCATCTTCTTTTGATGCTTCCTGTATCTTTTAATATTTTCCCCATGGAATCCTTCACTATTACAACTCAGGGCTTGAATTTTTTCTTCAGTTCTATCAGCTTGAGAAATGCTGAGTGTGTTCTTCCCTTTGGTTTTCTATCTTCAGCTCTTTGCATATGTCATTATAATACCTTGTCTTCTTGAGACGCCCTTTGAAACCTTCTGTTCAGTTCTTTTACTTCAACAATTCTTCCTTTTGCTTTAGCTGCTTGACGTTCTAGAGCAAGTTTCAGAGTCTCCTCTGACATCCATATTGGTGTTTTCTTTCTTTCCTGTCTTTTCAATGACCTCTTACATTTTTCATGTATGACGTCTTTGATGTCATCCCACAACTCATCTGGTCTTCAGTCACTAGTGTTCAATGCATCAAATCTATTCTTCATACAGTTTCTAAATTCAGGTGGGATATTCTCAAGGTCATATTTTGGCTCTCTTGGACTTGCTCTGATTTTCTTCTGTTGCAGCTTGAACTTGCATATGAGCAATCAATGGTCTGTTCCACAGTCGCTCCCTGGCCTTGTTCTGACTGATGATATTGAGCTTTTCCATCGTCTATTTTCACAGATGTAGTCAATTTGATTTCTGTGTGCTCCATCTGGTGAGGTCCATGCGTATAGTCACCGTTTATGTTGGTGAAAGAAGATATTTGCAATGAAGAAGTTGTTGGTCTTGAAAAATTCTATCATTCAATCTCCGGCATTGTTTCTATCACCAAGGCCATATTTTCCAACTACTGATCCTTCTTCTTTGTTTCCAACTTTCGCATTCCAATCACCAGTAATTATCAATGCATCTTGATTGCATGTTCAATCAATTTCAGACTGTAGCAGCTGATAAAAACTTCTATTTCTTCATCTTTGGCCCTAGTGGTTGGTGGGTAGATTTGAATAATAGTTGTATTAATTGGTCTTCCTTGTAGGCATATGGGTATTATCCTATCATTGACAGCATTGTACTTCAGGATAGATCTTGAAATGTTCTTCTTGATGATGAATGTAGCAGCTTTCCTCTTCAAGTTGTCATTTCCAGCATAGTAGACTAAATGATTGTCTGATTCAAATTGGCCAATACCAGTCCATTTTGGCTCACTATGCCTAGGATATCAATGTTTATGTGTTACATTTCGTTTTTGACAATTTCCAATTTTCCTAAATTCATACTTCGTATGTTCCTAGTTCCGATTATTAATGGATGCTTGCAGCTGTTTCTTCACATTTTGAGTTGTGTCACATCAGCAAATGAAGGTCCTGAAAGCTTTACTCCATCCACATCATTAGGGTTGACTCTACTTTGAGGTGGCATCTCTTCCACAGTCATCTTTTGAGTGCCTTCCAACCTGGGGGGCTCATCTTCCAGCACTATATCAATGTTCCACTGCTATTCATAAGGTTTTCACTGGCTAATGCCTTTCAGAAGTAGACTGCCTGGTTCTTCTTCCTAGTCCGTCTTAGTCTGGAAGCTCAGCTGAAACCTGTCCTTCATGGGTGACCTTGTTGGTATGGGAATACTGGTGGCATAGTTTCCAGCATCACAGCAATGCTCAAGCCCCCACAGTAGGACAAACTGACAGACATGTGGGGGCTTCTAGTACTTCCAGTGGGATAGGAATCCATTTGGTGGTAATACTGAGATTGACATAGTCTAACATATTCTTTGAAAAGTCCTCTTTTACAGATGATTGTAGAGGATAGAGGCGGGAAGGCCAGCTAAGGGCTACTGTAATAATCTAGTTGGAGGATATTAGATGATTTGGCTTGGATGGTAATAGTAGTCAATTATTCCCCACCCCCCCCGGGAGAGATGAATGTAGGGGATGGTAGGATACAGTAGAAATACAGTTTTGGATTTAAGTCTAAATGTTTATTGGGCATTCAATAGGAAGAAACCAAGGCTATAGATTCATATAAAATAAATAAAATAAAACCAAACCCGTTGCCATCGAGCCGATTTCGACTGATAGTGAACCTATAGGACAGAGTAGAACTGCCCCATAGAGTCTCCAAGGAGTGCCGGGCGGATCTGAACCATTGATGTTTAGGTTAGTAGCTGTAGCACTTAACCACTACGCCACCAGCACATACATACATCTGTACACGCATTTGATTGCTTTACTACGTTCTGTTAGTTCTCTTTTTAAAATGTATTGGGCTTGTATTTTATTTCCTGTGATATATTATTTCCCTGGAAACCCTAGTGGTGTAGTGGTTAAGTGCTACAGCTGCTAACAAAAGGGTCGGCAGTTTGAATCTGCCAGGCGCTCCTTGGAAGCTATGGGGAAGTTTTACTCTCTCCTAAAAAAAAAAAAAAAAAAATTTTTTTTTTTTTTTTTTATGGGGTCGCTATAAGTCGGAATCGACTCGATGGCCCTGGGGTGGGTTATTATTTCCCATAGGTCATGTTCTATTTAATTTATTTGAAACTGTATTTTGTTTTTTTCTCCTGAGGTAGTATTTTGAATGACTTTCTGTATCGTTTTCTTCTTTCAGATTACTCATTTTTAAAAGTTGGGTTTAGCAAGCCTTCCTTTTACAAAAAATATGATTGTCTAATTTAATTTTTTTTTTTTTTTTTTTACCTTTTATGTGGGTATTGATGCTTTGTTATTTCTATTCTCTTCTTCTGTGAACTAGGGTATTATGGGTGGGGTGAGATAGACCTGGGACCAAGTTAAATTATTGTAGTTTGTTTCGGTGGCTTATCTGCTGCTATCTTGTAGTGACCCTTTAAAAGTTTTGATTTTTTTAATTCTATATACATTTACATATACATGTGTTTGCTCCCCATGTCTGCTTTTAGATTACATGCACTTCAAGGTTTTCTTGCCAGCATTGTTCTTCCCTAAGGCTAAGGCTTGTTGGGTTTCATTAATACCTTTTCTTCCCAAAAATTACCTAGGTATCCCTGAACTCTCTAGATTAAGAAGAGAAAGAGCAAGGTGTGGTGTTTCTTTCACCATTTTCTTAGTTTCTCTTTATCTAAAGAAGGAGAGATGTATTAACTTTATTCTCAAACTTTAATGTCATCAAAATCACCTGAAGGTTTTAAAACACAGATTTCTAGATACAATCCCTGCATTTCTTGAAAACAGTTAACACGCTTGGCTGCTAACCATAAGACAGGATGATAAGAGTCCACCCAGTATTGTCTCGATTGGAAGGCCTTGTGATTTACTTCTGAAAAGTCACACATTGAAAACCCTATGAAGCACAGTTCTACACTGACATACATGCAGTCTCCCTGAGTGAGAATGGGCTCCATGGCAACTGTAAATCCAATTCCCAGAGTTTTTGTTTGTTAGATCTGAGGCATGGCTTGATAATTTGCTTTTCTAACAAGTTCCCAAGTGGTGCTGCTGCTGGTGGCCTTGGACTCGTACCTGGAGAACCATTAACCTAGACTAATTGATAGTCCCGTACCATCACTGTTAAATACAAATCTTTAGTTTTTATCACAGTCTTATGAGTGCATCTGCTGAATGATATTAGTCTCTCTGGAACTTGATGCATCTCATCTTAAAATTATTTAAGTCAAGGCTTCTCAGCATCAGTGGTATAAAATTTAATTCAAAGTCTCTGAATGAGCCCATCACAATGAAGATATTTTCATCCCTTTCATGGGTCATCCAGTCACTTAAATTAAGATCTTGTGTTACTTGTTGTACTTTCTCTTTTTACCCCATATCTATGGCTTTCAATCTTTGCTCAGGGAAACCTGTATTTTGAACACATATATTTAGCCATATGGTGAAAACTTCCAGGTTATATGTTGTTCTAAAATTGCAGTATAGGATTATTCCTGTCTACATAAAAAGCTAGCTCAGCTAATGGCACTGTTCAAAACAAAATCGTTAATGAATATCCTAAAAAATATGCATTCATTTTGGAATTGTATCCCTCACATGCTGTTAAATACAAATGCATTCTGATGTTTTCTAATATTACAAATGAAATACTAATTTCATTATTTTGATGTAGGTTTTGAACAATATGTTTATACAAATTGGAAAGATTTATGAAGAGACTCATACAGCTACTTTATTTATAAACAGGAACTGCGTATTATTCTTCGTATATATATATATTTTTTTATTTTTTGGAAAATATTTCCTATACTACCCAAAACATAGTTAGAAGTTTAATAATAGAGTAGTTAGATAATAACCCTTGGAAGGGCTTTTGCCTGTTTTACTCTCTGCAAAATTCAGAAATGCTGATGCACACACTGAAATCTTTCATTTATCTACCTATGTACGTGTTTAAAAAACATTTGAAAATATAAAAACTCTCAGTATGTTAACCACTGAATAAGTAACACACAAGTGTGCATATATTAGCAGACAAGGAGACAGTCAATGTCATGCAGCAATTACTGTGTCTGTTTGTCTAAAACATGTACTCCTGATTGGTTTGGTTTGGTGGGATTTTGACAATTTCATATTTTATTCCTCTTTTTCTAATGGTATTTCACCACAAAAATTGACTTGCATTTCACTCTTTGGAAAATGTTCATTAAAATGACCAAATAATATATCATATATATTACTGCAGTAGTCTTAAACATAGTTATATTTAACATCTTTAACTAGAATGAATTCATAAATCACTAGAATTAGAAGGCAAGTACTTAATTAATACTTGCCCTCTCCATTTCTATAAAGATTTTGTAATAAGCTTATATTATAGAAGTAAAATGATACAATCTTAAAGATCCAGGAAAATACAAATGTGTCCCATCAACCCATGGAAGTATGCTTTAGGTTGTTTTATCTAAATTAGGATGATAATCTCCTTACCATTAAAATTTGTCATATCTGTGTATATATATATATATATATATATTTTATATTTGGCCAAAGGGGCCCTCATGGCACAATGGTTAAACTCTTGGCTGCTAACCTAAAGGTCAATGGTTCAAGAGATGAGAGGGGAGAGAGGAGCAGATGCTGACCTAATGGGCATGAAAAGAGAGAGTGGAGCGAAGGGGTGTGCTGTCTCATTAGGGGGAAAGCAATTAGGAGTATATAGCAAGGTGTATATAAATTTGTGTCTGAGAAATTGACTTGATTTGTAAACTTTCACTTAAAGCACACACACACAGAAAAAAAGGTCGATGGTTCAAACCCACCAGATGCTCCATGGGAGAAAGATGTGGCAGTCTGCTTCCATAAAGATTTATAGTTTAGGAAACCCTATGGGACAGTTCTAATCTGTGCTGTGGTGTTGTTATGAGTTAGAATGGACTCAACAGCAATGGGCTGATTCAGTCAAGCTGAAGAAAATAAAATTCAGCAGTAAGAAGAGCAACTGAAAATTCAAAAACGGACACAATGAGACCCTTCTATTTATGAAATTAGAATAATTAAAGCAATGGCTTTTTGAAGGAAATATAATAAAGAATCTTTAGGAGGATAGATACTGTAGGTAAAAGTGCCTTAAAATGAAGATAGACCCAAAAATTAAAATAAAAAAAAGAAACTTAAGCATGACTATGTTCTTAATCAATAGTCCTGCCTGACTGATCATCCTTCAGTTTGATCCAAAAGCCCTTCCGACCACATGCCTTCCCCCCACACCCCCCAAGGCACGTGCACACCACACAACTGACTGGGTGGCACCAAGTTCTATTGACAGTTTGGGTAACTTTACGTGACAGTGAAGTCAATACAAAAATTAATAGATTCCCTAACTTCTGAAGTTCTTAATTTGATTTCATTAATATGTTCTTTAACTTTAAAACAAATAGGAATATATGTGGCAATAAAGAGAAGCAATACAACATATATTTCTCATTAAATGGGATCTTATTAGTGGTATAGAAACATTCACATTTCTTGATTCTTTGGCCCACCATTATTATTAGTTTTTTTTATGATAAATTTATAATCTATACAAAATTACATGGTGCGATGAACTTACATGTGGCAAACACCCAGACTCAGCAACTATCATGATATAGGCAACATTGTTTCACCTACAGCTTTCCTCATTGGTGCTCCACCCAAGAAAACTTTGAAAGGCATTCTTAACCCTATATTATTGCTCCCTGTTTTAGTAAGTATTTTTAACAAGGATTTTTAAAAAATTTTTGGCACAGTAATATTGTCAAATCTAAAAATAGTTAGCATAGAACCCTTACTATCAACCTGTATCAAGTCATTGTTTTAATAGTCCAGTCTTTATTTTTTTATAGTTTACATATTTTAAACAAATAAAAAGGGCTAGGAATTGAAATTTCTTGTTCAGTTACTGAAGTGTGTTTTGTGTTGTACAGATTTCCCCATCCGCTTTTTTTCCCTTCAAAATCTATTTATGAGATAAACCTTTTTCCTTTCTCTTTTAGTGAGCTGTACAGTCTTGTCTTTTAATGTTTGTATCCCAGTAGTGGTGTTATTCTATATGTTCTTCTTTTCCTCTGAAATTCCTATAAATTCAGTATCATTGTTTTAGCAATAATTACTAAATGGTATATATTGTATTTCCATCATCCAGCTTATAAAGCCTGGCTGTCTCTCTTTTTGTGATATTAAAAACCACCTATGATCATTCCCTTGATCCATTAGTTCATATGAATTTTCAAAATGTGACCAACCTAATTCTGCCTTTTCTTCATCAGGTCTTTGTTGGAATATGTAACGAGATAGTTTCCCAATCACCTATGGATTTATCCTGAGGAATATCCAGAAATGAGGGACAGAATTAATGCTCAAACCTTTCATTTATCATTTTTAATAATCAATGTTTGATATTTCTTCTAATGTGACTAGTTTCTTTTTTCTTTTTTTTTTTTTTTACTTCTTTCCATATCCCTATGAGTTGATAAACTAAAAAATGTATGTATATATACTCAACCATTATTAAGGCCATAGTATTTCTTGTTTCTTTAGCTAATGAGAACCTCTTCAAATTGACCCTTGATTCCTTTTGACAGGACATGAGCAGTCTTTGATTCCATCATTGCTTTGTGCTACACAGTGTACCACAGGCTAATAATTATGCATGCTTCCTCTTCCATATATGAAATTGCATGTTTGATCAGGATTCTTTGTAGTAGAAAATAATATTTAGAGTTGACATTCTGGTCCCCAGGGTTGCTTATTGCTAATGATTTTTTTATTGTTTCTGGGGCTTTTTAATTCACATAGGTTTTTGCTGTTGTTGTTTCTTTTGTGTTCTATAGGTTTTTTTCTATATTAATATGAAGTTATATAATACAGAAAATGTTAATATAGAAACTACAAGTTTTTAAGATAAACCTGTGTTTTTAAGATAAACTACATCTTGAGCTTAAACTGATATTTCCATCTCATATTCAGGTTTACATAAATTTTATTTAACCTTATTGACCATACACCTGTATGTCCACTCATTAAGCCAAAAACCCCAGTTCCCGCAAAATACCAACATAGCCACTTGTTTGCTTTATCCCACAATGCTGATAACACTCTATAATACCAATTATCTCACAATCCACATAACACTCTCACAATAACAATACCAACACAACTGACAGCAGTCTGATTACATTTATTTTAATTTTTTTTTGTTTTGTCCTGCATTTTCCCTGTGAGATGTAATATTCATAAGCATGTGCAGTCAAATTTCAGAGTTTTGAAGTCAATGAACTAGCTCTTCTCACTTTGCCTATTTATCCTCTATCTAGCCTATCTATTTACCTAACACATCTACTCTTCTATTATATCTTCTAATTGTTTTTGCTCTTATATATAAAAGTTATTTTTCATTTTGTTCTTAAATATAACTGTCTTTCATTTTTAAATGTTTAACTTTTAACATTTCACTTCAGAAATTTCTTTTACTTTTCTATTAAGTATTTTCACTTAGTCACCTGGAAGACTAAGGTACTCCTGACCCAAGCCATGGTGTTTGCAATCACCTCCAAGGCATGTGAAAGCTGAATGATGAATATGGAAGACGGAAGAATTGATGCCTTTCAATTATGGTGTTGAAAAAGAGTGTTGAGTACACCACAGACTGCCAAAAGAATGAACCAATCTGTCTTGGAGGAAGTACAACCAGAATGCTCTTTAGAAGCAAGGATGGCCAGACTATGTCTCACATACTTTGGGCATGTTATCAGGAGGGATCAGTCTGTGGAGAAGGACATCATGCTCAGTAAAGTATATGGTCAGCAAAAAAGAGGAAGACCCTCAACAAGGTGGATTGACACAGTGGTTGTAACAATGGATTCAAGCATAACAATTTTGAGGACGGGACAGGAGCAGGCAGTGTTTCCTTCTGTTATGCATAGAGTCGCTATGAGTGAGAACCGACTGAATGGCACCTAACAACAATAATAACATTTTCACTTTCCCAGGTATGCAATCATGCCAATTTAAGACGATGTAGTCTTACATTATGTTTTCCATTTCTCATGCTGCATTTATTTTTTAATTTCCTTAGATAGCACCTAACACAATGTTAACTAGTAGTGGTAATAAAAAGGTATCCTGATTTTCTTCCTTAATTTAGTCTGAAAATGTGTCCTTCTGTTTTCCTATTTAGATAAATCCTGACTTTTGAATATAACATTTCTTAACACCATCTAAGAAAGTAATGTTCAATCTGTATCTTGAATATTTTTCAAATTTTATTGTTTTTGAGACTATACACAGCGAAACATACACCAATTAAACAGTTTTGAACAGTTCAATTCAGTGATATTGATTACCTCTTTCAAGTTGTGTGGTCATTCTCACTCTCCTTTTCGGAGTTGTTCTTCCGCCATTAACATAAACTCACTGCCTACCCAAACTATCTAATCTTTCCAGTTGCTGCTGTCAGTTCGATCCCATAGAGATAGTTCTTAAAAGAGCATAATGTTCAAGGCAGACATTTTTTACTGGTTAAGCTAAACTATTGTTTCATTTTAAGAAGAATTCAGGGATATTTTTGGTTTAAGTTTTAATAACTATCTCAGGACAATAGTTTTGGGGGTTCATTCAGCCTCCATGGGTCCAGAAAGTCTGGAGTCCAGGAGAATTTGAAATTCTGTTCTTCATTTTTCCCCTTTTCATGAAGTTCTTCTATAGAATCTTTGATAAAACTCTTCAGGGGCATGAGGTAGGGGAAGGAGGGGTTATTGCTTATGGAGTACTGACTTTTGGTATATGGTAATGGAAAAATTGCACTAATTAAGGGTAGGATTGGACAGCCAATTATTGTCAGGCTGGCAATAGGTTGTACACCTGTAAAAAGTTGAATTGGCAAAAGTTATGTGATAGATGTATCTACAACTGCAACAAAAATTCAAATAAGAGAGTAGATACTGAGGCTGCTTATGTACAAGCAAACGCCTCATGAAATTTGATTCCTTGGTTTGGAGGTTTAGGGTCATGTTTTCATGGGACATCTCAATTAGTTGGTCTAATAATGTGTTTAGTGCTTCTGTTCTACCTCCTAGCTCATTGCTTAGTGCCTGGGGTATTTAAAGCTTGCAAGAGGCCATCTAAAGCACAAGGCTCGGCCTCTATCCCACAACAGAGGAAGGAGAGTCAGTAATAGGAGGAGGAAATGGAATGTGTGGCTAATTGCCTCTATGAAGTGCTGCCTTCTTTGCCAGAGGAACTGAATTGTGCCTAGCTAACATTATCTTGAGTGTTTTTAACATAAATTGTTGTTGGATTTTGTTGGATGTCTATCATTCATCTTTGTAGATTTTTCCTCTTTAGCTATACTCATGTTATAGATTAAAATAATATATTTCTTAATAATGCATGCTATGAAGCCCATCTGGTCCTAGTCTCATCAAGTTTGAGTGAGCAAGCTTGAAGCTCAATTCTACCCTTGATTCATAAATTGGAAAATGTCTATTTTTTTCTTTGCTCTGAGAGAGTTTAAATAGCATTGAGATTATGTAATCTTTAAAAATATATTCATGTGGAATATCCATGCTCTGAGGTAGTTCAAATAGCTTTGAGATTATGTAATCTTTAAAAAATATGTCCATGTGGAATATCTATGAGACATGATCTTTAAACATTTGGTAAATGTTCCTTCAAGTACTGTCTTGACCTGGGGCTTTTGTGTGGTGATTCTGTAGACCTACATTCTCTTGTGACTGATCAGCCTTTCTGCATCTTCCAGCATAAGATTTGGCATCTAAATTTCCTTAAAAAAAAATCATAATTTTTATTTATCTTTATTTTTACAGAGAGGTGCAATGTATCCGCACATAAGCTTTTTTTTTTTTTTTTTTAATTCTTATGTTTTCATGATGACGACCATGTTTCCAAACTGATCCTTTTTGGACTGAGAGGGATGTTAAACATTTTATTATTCATATGTTTCTGTTTCTTGTTTTAGCTCCTGTAGTTTTTTGTATTTATGAAAGTTGTTGCTGATTTATTTGAGGCACTGACATTAACAGCTTTTACAATCTTACAAGGAGTTGATATTTTTAGTATTAAAAAATGTTCTTCAGTATTTTTTTTATTGTCTGCACGTGATGAATAATATTTTGTCAAATATCAAGATTAAAAATCTTGCTTTCTTTTTACTTACATTTGCCTGGTATATTTCAGCATATCCTTTTTATTTTTAATCTTCCTGAATCTCTTTGTTCTAGATGTTTCTCCTGTTTAGTTTTGAATTTTGCTTTGTTAGTCCATTTATATTCATTGATATCACCACACTGTAAGATAGCCCATTGTGATGATTTTTCTGTTTACCCTTTTACTTATTTATTTACTTTTTAACAATAGGCTAAATTTGATTTTGTTTTCAAGGTATCTTGTTCGTCTCTTCATCCAAACTCTTCTCTTCTGTATTGCTGGCAATTGTATCAGTTTGTTTCTACTCATATCAGAGTAACTTTGCTCAACCTCTATGATTTTTTTTTTCCCCACAGACACTTATGATGTTTCTCAGAAGCCTTGCTGTTTATCATTCAAATTCTTATCAAAAGGAGATCTTACTTTGGAATGATGCTTTTTGTTTATTCTTAGTCTATGGGGCAATGCATTCTTAACTCCTAGCTGAAAGAAAAAAGTACAATCTTGAAGAAATAAAAGCAATACGTACATTCTATAGGAAGTGCTTTTTGGTTTATGGGAAGAAGTGTGAAGTGGAGTGAAAATCATTAGAATTTAGTCTATGGTTAGACAGATAGTCACCATAAACCAAAACCAAACCCAGTGCCAACTCGATAGGTCAGAGCAGAACTACCCTATTGGGTTTCTCAGGAGCTGCTGGTGGGTTTGAGCTGCCAAACTTCTGGTTAGCAGCCTGAGCTCTTAACCATAGTTTTAAGAAATACATATTTATTAGCCAAATATTAAAACCTGGGTTACAAGTTAGGGATTTGTTTGAGAGGTTGAATTGATAGCCTTGACTTATGTACTAAACTGGTTCTCTTCTGTGAATTTAATTCACAGTTTGTCCTTAAAGTGATAGAAAACCAAGAGCTGCTGTAGTTTACCTTTCAAGGACATTATTTTAATAAGTGCAAATAATTATAAATAGGTTTGAGTTTCTGATGTTAAAAACTATGTAGTAAAAAAAGGCTGATAAATATTAACTTTATAATAATCTTGTTAAAATTAACTATCTCTCTTTTGTACTTTAAAAAAGAGCAAAAACAATTTCTTGGATGTAGCATTGAACGAGACGGTCTTGAATATTTTTCTAATAATTTGAATATGTTCTATGAAAAGTAACAAATACCACGCTTGCTTATATTTGACCGAAAACTGAATTTTTCAAGTACAATAACAGTTACGTTCATGGTGACCTTTATAAATGTTTTAATTCTATTATCTTTGAGCAGCTTGAAATGTCCAGTAGGGATTAGAGAAATTTATTACAAGTTCTGATGATCTGTTTTTGAGTTCCATTATAGTTTAATACAAATGTAATTAACTTCAGAAATGTTTTACTCTAACGCAGTTTATAAAATGTAGTAATGTGAATATGGTAAACTTTTATCAATTTTCTCTGAGTTTTTAAATCCTTGTTTTTCTGTTTCTGTAATCCTATTATAAACAGTACAGACAAAAAACTTTAGGCATATTATGGAATTCCACAGGCAGACAGTTTTTGTTTTTAACTGATTCTTATGTCCTCTTTCTGTTTTGCCTTATATTTCTCAGTTAACGTAAAGTTGTTTAAACACTTGCAATTATTTAATCAAATAACCTCACTACGTTGGATGGGGTTCTATGATGCAAATCAATATATGAAGAAAATAGAATGTATCCAGAGGATACATTCTCACATTTTCTTATTGAAAGACCTTAGATAAATCACTCAAGATTTATTTTTACGTAGGAGTTGAAGAAATTCATATCTCTGGAAGCAAACAAAACAATGAAAAACATAATCAAGTTGAAGAGCATAGGAATAAACAGAAACAATGAGATACTCCTAGCATGGTTAATTTAGCTCTAGAAAGATGTAGATATCTTATATTTGCTTGGAGTAGTGTGTTTATTGACAGGACGGAAAGAAGGACATTATTAAACATACATCTGAAGAAAAATAAATTTTATTATATCTGTACGATCTTGCACTTTTTACAGAGTGATTATTCCCTCTCTTTAATCAAATTATTCTTCCATAATTATTCATTTGGTAGCCAGCTATTTAGTGATAGATCGTGTATTATTCTTTTGGTATTACCTGTCTCTCACGCGTCTCCGCATATTACTAGTCTCTTTTCATACCACTTTCCAGCTTCTTTAACTACTTGTAGTTGTTAGAACTTTCATGTTCTCTCTTGTCTTAGGATATTGGAACATCCTACCAACCTCAGGTTAGAAATGTTACCTGACCCCAACTTCTCCCTGTCCTTCCAGAGCCCAAGAAACTTCAGTTTTCCATTTTTACTCCAGTAAAGAACTAATCACAGTAGATTATAATCTTCTGCATACTTTGTACACCAGGAGAACTAGACTTGAGCAAGGTCTTACTCATTTTTATATTCCTTACCTTAGCTTAATTATTGGCACAAAGTGATCTTCTGTATGTTTAATTATTTTTTTCTGCAAAGATTCATAGCTAATACATTACACTATCCTAATATGCAGCTTAGTCCAATATAATATTAAGCATACTACAAGTAAGAATACTGCAGGCACAATCAATAAGTGGTTGAGCATATTGGCTACTTGAAATGTGGATCTGATATTAATTAACAATTTTGATCCTCAGTCTCCTACTTGCTCTAATGACGATAATAATATGTACTCAAAGTGGTAAAGTAAATAATGTTTTAGAGATTTAGTGATTTCAAGCCATCAAGAAACTCTTGCTCTTCTTAGTATATTTGTTTTACTCACAACTACTAATGTTCCCATTTCTAATCCGTTTTTAAAATTATGCTCTTTTGAATTGTGCTGATTGAAATCTTAGACAGGATTTCAAAAAGCCTTGGAAGTGTTTTGTATCAAATAGTCTTGTTGGCATCCCTCACATTTCAACACATGGTTAACACCTCACATCCACTCCTATACTCCTATCTACATTACCTTCATTAATTTGGTGTACTACCGGTCATGTCTACTCAGCTCAATTCAATTTCAAATGAGGATGTAATTAACACCAGGTTTTTTTTTTTTTTTTTTTTAAAGACTTTGGTCTAAGGAGTTAAGAGTTTTGACTTAAACAAATAAATCTAAACCATGAAATTTGAAGTAGAATATTGAATTTATGTTCAGATGCAGCATTAGTTTTCTAGTGCTGTCATAAAAAGCACCACAAAGGGATTGGTCTGTAAGAAAAGAAATTTATTGTTTTGCTGTTTTGTAGGGTACAAGGCTGAATTCAGGGCTTCTAGAGGGCCTTGTTCTCTCTTGATTGGCTCTAGAGGAAAATTTGTCCTTGACACTTACAGCTTCTGGTAGCCCCAGGCATTCCTTGGAGTTCCTTGGCTTACAGGTGCATCTCTGCTTGGGATCCTTCACTCTGTGTCTCTCTCTGTCTCATCTCTTTTATGAGAACACCACTCAGATGGAATTGGGACCCATGTATGACCTCATGTTAACTGATAACCTCTTCAAACACCTTCTTTCCTGATAAGGTGATTCACAGGCACTGGAAGTTAGGACTTCAAATTATCTTTTTGGGGGACAGTATTAAATGCATAATAGATGGAATATAATTGTGAAGAATATGTTTCTCTCTCTCTCTTTATGAATAAAACTAGGGTAGGAAATATTAGTATACTTCTTCCTTGGAAATATGCAGGGTAAAGACATAATAATGCTTAAGCGAGCTATGATTTAAATGAGTCCCCCCAAAATATGTATTTCTATATGTTTTGTGTATTGATAAATGTTTAAAGATCATTTAAACCAAAAACCAAACCCAGTGCAGTCCAGTCGATTCCAACTCATAGCGACCCTATAGGACAGGGTAGAACTGCCCCCATAGAGTTCCCAAGGAGCGCCTGGAGGATTCAAACTGCAGACCCTTTGGTTAGCAGCTGTAGCAGTTAACCACTACGCCACCAGGGTCACATATTCATTAGTTATTGAGTAACTACATCCCACATCTAAATAAAAAATAAGGAATTTTGAGAAGCACAAATATCAAAGTACGTGAAGAGTTTAGTCCATGGAGTTTACATGTTGTAAGTATACGCAACTCCAACTGTAGAAAGTTTTCCTTTACAGGAACTTGAAATAAGAGACCTATTTTAGTTTTTTTTTATTTTACTTTTTTTAAAAAATAAGGCTGTTCATGAATAACTTAACTGCTTTTACACAGTAATCCTACAAAATGATTTGTAAATGCTTACAGAATCTCACTGACAGGCTTAATTTTAACATTGTATTTAAGTTTGCAAAATAACCAAGACTAGGTTTATTAAAATTAATATTAATTTTAAAATATCACTAAAAACTGCTAACAATTTACCTATTAAGCCAAATTACATATTTTTGAAAAGAAAATATTCAGTTATTTAAAATCAACACCTAGTAGTGTTAGCATAAAACTACTGGTTTGGCTTTACAAGATTGCACAGCTTTTCGTATCAGCAGTCTAAAATCTCTATGCTTGTGTTCATTTTGTCTGCCAGTTCAAATGTGACAACAAAGATATCTTTCAGATAGGATTTTGTGAAGATTAAATGAGTTTATATACGATTTAGAATTTATCAGATTCATCGGTATTACACAATGGTCACATTCAGTATTATTTTATTAATAATGGTTAAAAAACTATCATATCAAAAATTACACTATGAAACAATGCATATGACTAAATATGCTTATGGAGGTTTCCTAATCAATGTATGCAATTGTTGATGACAATCTCAGTAAAATGATAAAGGTTTGTTTTTGTTTTTTTTGTTTTGTTTGCTTTTCACTTTTTTTTCATTATGCCATCTTAAGAAAATCATATATGGAGATTTGTAGGTTTAGGATGTTTATTTGCTTGCTTTTGTTTGGTTTTGTTATCCTCAATACAAAAAAATCACTGCCGTCAAATTGATTTTGACTCATAGGGACGCTATAAGACAGAGTAGAACTTACTATTACTCCCTAAAGAATTTTATATATCTTTCAATATTCGGTAAAATGACCACAAACTTTTGAAAACTGTGGGAGGAACAAAATTTAATAATGAATGTGTATTCACCAGACTGAACTCAGTAAACATGATGTACATGGCAGGATGGAGTTTATTAGGTACGTATATGTAGTATTAAATAACAGTTTCTACTGATATTTGAGTTTGACTATTTTAGCACACTAAATGCATAGTGAAAGTTTTAGATCATTTTGCTACATTCCAATGCCAGGTATCTCAAAAAGGTTATAACTTTAGATTTTTAGAAGCACCCATCATGCTGATGTTCACACAAAAAGAGGTTTGAGCACTTTTATATAAAGTTTTAAGAATACCTTCCAGAGCTCTGAGAAGATGAAAAATAAAGAACTTTGTCAGCTTGACGATTTCAGAAATCCATCAAATGACTACTGCAGAGTAACCTTATACAAGAGAGTGAACCAATTAGGCCTGTCACTCAGACTGCTAAGTACAAAATGGATTTCAGGTTAGAGCTCCAAGATCTCAGATTTAATGCATGCCTTCAATGGCATGTCTTGTGGTGCTTTGGTACACGAGTGATTCTGGGATCTTTGGCACATTTCTGGCAATGTGACTGATGATTGGCAATGAGGGATAAGGGAATGTTTTGTCTCGGCAGAAATGGATCAGTGTTCAGTTTTGTTCCTCCATTTAAAGAGCAAAGGTCTAAAATTTTTCGGGGATTAATTTTACATCATTTCTCTTTCATAAATATAAGTCCTGGTTAGGCCACATAGCAACAGTTTGATGTTGACACGGTTGAAGAATGTGATATTCATGATAAAGGGTGAAGAAGTAACTATTCTCAAAAACTATAAAGAAACAAAGCAAGTTAGGGGACCTGCACCATCATCAGAAATATGACACAAAACTACCTGTGCAATCTTAGATGAGTGATCGAGTCATTTTGTTTCCCAGGATACAAATGAAAAATTGAAAGAAAAACAAAAAAAGGTGAGTAAATGATCTCTTATGTTTTCCCAGTTAAAAACAAAACAAAACTATCCATCCTCTTAATTGCCTGCTGCCTCAGCTTGTGTTTCACATTACAGAATGAACTTTCAATATGAAGATAGCTTATTCAGTTCACTTTTAAATTTGAACTGAGCTGATATGGAGTGATTACACAAAAAATGGAAATACAGTAAATTAAAGTGGTTGGTTTCTTCAAGAACATGATAACAAAAACATTAATGAGGAAAAATGGAAAAAAGTTCTTTGTAAGTGCATATGAACTATTGAATCTATAGTTATCTTTCACTCCTGAAAAATACTTTTAATAGACGGAAACAACGTCATTAAAAGAAAACATCTAAAGGCTAGAATAGATGGACAGAATATATATGCTTATCATTTACAAAGAGTTTTTACATAGATAATTGAATCTTGAAAAACAACAGTCTAAATATATTAAAATACTCAGGTTGGGTTAATGTTTTATGATTTTCTTTACTCGCAAGGTGTCTCAATAATTATTTATGAAACTTAACGGTTCGGAAGCCTGAATTAGATGAGGATGTTTTGATATCGCTTTTCCCATAAAAATGAAGAGAATTAATTTCAAAACTTAGGAAACAGATTTTAATACAGTTTTTAAATAGACCAAAAATGTCGGCAGTTCAAATCCACCAGCTCCTCCTTGGAAACCATATGGGGCAGGTCCTGTTTCGTCCTATACGGTCACTATGAGTTGGAATGGACTTGATGGCAATGAGTTTTTGGTATGAGTGACATGATAAAAATTATTATAAAAATTGAATAAGAATGGTTATCATTTGGGTATCCTGCAGTGATTGATTAGAAAATATTACGATAAATGCCATATACAAAGCCTGTGTAAGAGCCCATAAGGAAACTGATTCCTGAGGAAAGCAATCATGAATTTTGTCAGGGGCCATACAATAAATAATAGTATATAACACATATATATACAGTATGTCATATATATAGCAAATTATATAGAGAGATATATAGTAAATCATATATATGGAATCATACACATATACTGAATCATATATATATAAAAAGTAAATCATATATATACTATGTATATATATGATTTACTATATGAAACCCTGGTGGCTTAGTGGTTAAGTGCTATGGCTGCTAACCAAGAGGTTGGTAGTTCAAATCTGCCAGGCGCTCCTTGGAAACTCTATGGGGCAGCTGTACTCTGTCCTATAGGCTCTCTCTCTATATACATGTGATATATATATATATATATATATATATATATATATATATATATAAAAGAAATGCCTGTCTGTAGAAATTAGGTAGAGATTATAAGGGATATCCTAATGTAATGCAGAAAATTGTTATTTATAGAAAAAAGGGATAAAATTTTACTATGAATTAAGAACTATACTGAAATTTATACTGTATAATATAAATAGTCAAGCATATACAAAACATATTCTGAATTCTTTGAGTAAATTATTTTCCTAGGTATTATCAAAGTGAGGGCAAGTACTCTCTAAATAATCTGCTGTCTGTTGTTGGAACATTTTGCAAGGCTTATTTTGTTGAAACTATACATTACCTTAATTAAATGTCCTTATAGATCCAGACTAATGAGCCAATCTAACTCTTGAACTCTCCGAGCCAATGATTTGCTCTATGCTGTCAAAAGTAAAATCTGTCAATTAGCCGAAACTTTTGGGAATTTGATCCTTATCCAAGAAATTTTATTTTATTTTTTCACATGCTGTATTGCATCCTTGGATCCTCAGAGGTCCTGATTGTTTTCTTTTTTTTTTAATTTGAATATTTGATGTGGTGGCAAAGTGTAAGGAAGGAAAGTTATATTTTATGATTAAATCTCAGTCTTTTAGTGTGCCTTCTTCCTTTGCTGTGGTATTCACAGGTCTTTCTACAAGTCAGCCTCCCTTAGGGAGACTAAAGTGGCTAAACCAACAAAACCCAAACCCACTGAGGTCCAGCGGATTCCAACTCATAACGACCCTGTAGGACAGAGTAGAAGTGCCCCGTGGACTTTCCAAGGAGCAGCTGGTCGATTTGAACTGCTCACCTTTTGGTTAGCAGCCCAAAGAAAAATGGCTAGAGTCAAAACATTGTCCTTCTTCTTAGGTACATTATGACTCTGCTAAAGTGTTTTCCTCTGCAGAGTTAGAATTTATTATGGAGAATGCTCCAGTCATATTTCATAAAGTTTATTCTCCTCCTTTCCATATCAGAATTGTGGGAGGATTTTTCTTGGTTGTTTACTGTGAGAATCTGGAGTGGTTCATGGAAAACAAATTTATGAAACTTTGGCCGACCTTCCTCCTAAACCTAAGAGTATTGGCCACAGGAGTTTCTCACTTTCAAGCTAGTCCACACTCAGCCTGCAGCAATCTTTTTTTTTCTCAAAATACCATTGTTTCCTTCCAGTTTATGGCTTCAGTGACTTGTGCTATTAGTAGCAGATCTTGTCTTGATTTACTGGAATCACTGATCTCTTCATATTTTAGGGGTGGTCATTTGCCTTGTGTTGGGGAATATAATTAAAAACATCTACTCTCAATTCAGAAAAACTCTCCACAAAAATAAAAGAGAAAGAAAAGTTTGATTATTGAATAAGCATTAAAGTAGAAAGTGATGCATCACAGGCAATCAGCTAAAGAGATTGTAAAGAAAGAAAGAAATCTGAGCCTTTATATATAGCTAAGTGGATATAACCCATCACATCCATGGTTTCAAGATAAAGTTGCTAATTTTCATTATGGCAGGAGTTATGCTAATCTTCCAGGAAAGTGGGAGGTAGGGATGTGATCTTCAGTCGGGTCCTTCAGGGAACATCTTTGATTTATATACTTTTCAAAGAGACAGAGAACAATTTACAAGTCATCTAAAGTGAATTCTGGAAGAAAAAGAGAGTAGTGGAGCCTCTTCCCTTATTTTCAACAGGGAGAATTAAAACTTTTTATTTTCAATTTGTATTTATCCTTACACTTGCAACCACAGTTCTCTGATTGTGCTATCAAAATAAAAACCATATTAAGCCAATAATAGAAATTGGTTGAAGTTTATTTAATATGTGATTTGCAAATCAGGGCAACATTTCTATTAGGGAGTCAAAAATGTTCCAAGAAAAAGAACTTCCACAGATTCTTATACCCCATCTTATTAACATTGCCGTGGAAAAAGGCTGGAACAAAACTGATTTTAAAAAAAAATATGGTCAAGAAGGATTTCATACAGCATTGTCCTGAAGAACCACAATTAAAATAATTACTAATTTACCTTAAAACAGCTCAGTCTGACCTCTGCAGTCACTTTTTCTCAAAACTTATTACACATAGAAAATTCTTCAAAAGATCACAATGCCCAAGGCAAAACAGTGTTCAGGAATTAGCTAGGCTATTGTTTGACTTGAAGATGACTTTTAGAAGGCAAATTTCCTGGAGGTTCAAGATTCAAAGAATCTTCTCAGAGCAATGGCCTGAGTGGGTCACCCTGACCTTCATGGAACCCAGAACTCTGGATTCCAAGAGAATTAAACTTGATTTCTCAGTTTCTCGCTTTTGGTCAGGATTCTGCCATAGAATCTTTGATCAAAATGTTCAATAATAATAGCTGGGCACCATCCAATTTTTTCTGGTCTTGTGGCAAAGGATACATTTGTTAATGGAGACAGTTCTAGTTTATCCTTTGCCAGGCTCTCCATTTCCTTTGCTACTCCAAACGAATGGATATCAATTGTTGCACCTTGATGGCTGCTCTCAAACATTTAAGACCCCAGATACCACACAATGAATTACGAGGTAGAACAGAAACATTAAAGGTCAATTGACTGAAATACCCCACAAACCCGTAGTTCTAAAAGTTTCAACCAAGAAAACCAATCCTCTGAGTTGTTTGGTCATACATAAGTCGCATCAGTAACGGCAGTAAGAGCCTCAGCAGCAATTATATTCTGAAAAACCTCCGGTTATGTATTATTAACTTAGACACAGCAACGTTTTACTTACTAGGGCACAGACTTCTTCTTGGGAGACTAAGAGAAACGTTAATGCTAGTTTAGTTTGTAAAGTCATAGCTTGAACTTCAGATATATCTTTTGTTATGGCAAAATCTACAACCCTTACAGGTAGTCCCTGACTTACAACTAGGCAGTATTCAGCGACTCCGTAACAAGTTGTTTCTGACATAAGTCAAATACCTTTTTTTTTTTTTAGGTTTTCATTATTATTGCTTTTATCATCAGTATCTTTATAAATCTAATCTTTGTCTTCATGTGAACATCTGAGAAGGATAACATCAGTAAATTAGGCACTGCAACACTGTAGTACATATTACTAATGATAAGATATTAAAAAAGACACTCATAAGTGCGGATCGTCATAACCCGAATCCGTTGTAAGTTGGGGGCTATCTGTATTTAGTTTTAATGCAAGCATCAGCTATTTTGGTAACTAATAGTTTAATGCTGATTATAAAGCATACTGTGGTAAGGGTGATAAGCCATTGCAGCCAGGGGGTGTTTTGTTGCTGTTAGGTACCATAGAGTCAGTTCTGACTCATAGTGACCCTTTGCACAACAGAACAAAACACTGCCCGGTCCTGCACCATCCTCACAATTGTTGCTATGCTTGAACCCATTGTTGCCGCCAGTGTGTCAGTCCACCTCATCAAGGGTCTTCCTCTTTTTCGCAGACCCTTTCCTTTACCAAGAATGATATCCTTTTACAAGGATTGAGTCCTCCGGACAACATGTCCAAAGTATGTGAGACATAGTCCCACCATCCTTGCTCCTATGGAGCATTCTGGTTGCCCTTCCTCCAAGGCAGTTTGGTTTGTTCTTTTGGCAGTCCAAAGTGTATTCGATATTCTTTGCCAACACCACAATTCAAAACTGTCAATTCTTCTTTGGTCCCTTTTATTCATGATCCAGCTTTCGCATCCATATGAGGCGACTGAAAACACCGTGGCTTGGGTCAGTTGCACCTTAGTCTTCAAGGTGACATCCTTGCTTCTTAACACTTTCATTATCCAACAAAGCCTTGAGTGATAGCATTGGGTGTGGCTCAGTTGGGAGCTGCTCAGACTAAGGGGAACCTGCCTCCTCCTGTTCATTGCCCTCAAAGTGCTGGGTGTGGCTCAAGCCAGTCAAACTCAGTTTACTAGCCTATATGCTGAAGAAAAGAATGCAATTTGACTTCCTGTACCTGCCCGCCGTGATAACTTATGTAGTCCATGAGGTTTGTATGTACTTCCTTGTGAGAGATGGTATAAAAAGTTCTGCTTCCCTTTGTTCAGGGAGCTTGATTTGAGGCATACATCTCCTAGCTCCTTGCCTGCATACTTGCAGTAAACATTTTTCCCTCCTCCTTGTCTTTATTGAGGAGAAATCACACCGAGCAGGACCTACTTTAGGTAACAATGGTATTTATCATTTCTCAATGGTTCTTTTAATCCTTTTAAAGTTTCTTTCCAGGTCTTCATTTTAAGTTCCCCTCATATTTCTTATTTTGGTTAATTGATTATATACAGTCACACGTTGTTAGGTGACATCGAGTCAGTTCTGACTCATAGCAACCCTGCATACAACTGAATGAAACACTGTCTGGCCCGGCGTCATCCTCACGATAATTGCATGTTGCAGCCACTGTGTCGACCCATCTCTTTGAGGGTCTTCTTCTTTTTTGCTGATCCTCTAATTTACCAAGCGTGATGTCCTTTTCCAGGGACTGGTCCATCTTGATAATATGTCCAAACTATGTGAGACAAAGTCATGCCATCCTCTCTTCCAAGAAGTATTCCGACTGTACTTCTTCTGAGATAGATTTGTTCTTCTTTTCTGGAAGACCATGGTCTATTCATTATTCTTAGCCAACACCATAGTTTCAATGCATCAATTTTTCTTTAGCCTTTTTTTCTTAATAACTGTCTGTCATGGATTGAATAGTGCTCCCCACTCCCCAAAAGAAAAAAATATCTGTCAGCGTGGCTGGGCCATGACTCTTGGTATTGTGTGATTGTGCATCATTTTATGTGATTTTCCTGTATGTAGTAAATCTTATCACTATAATGTCTTAAGAAGGATTAGAGGCAATTATATTGATGAGGTCTACAAGATTAGGAAGTGTTTTAAGCCTATCTCTTTTGAGATATAAAAGATAGAAGCAACCAGTGAGACATGGGGACCTCATATCACCAAGAGAGCAGTGCCGAGAGCAGAGCACATCTTTTGGACCTGAGGTTCCTGTGCTGAGATGCTCCCAGACCAAGGGAAGACTGACACATCACAAAGGCCTTCCTCCAGAGTCCACAGAGAGAGAGAGCCTTCCCCTGGAGCTGACAACCTGAATTCAGACTTCTAGCCTACTGGACAGTGAGAGAGTAAACTTCTCTTTGTTAAAGCCATCCATTTGTCGTATTTCTGTTATAGCAGCACTAGATCACTAAGTCACTGTCCAACTTGTTAACTTTTGATCAATCCATGTAGATCCAAATTTCAGGCAATTTTTTTTTTTGCTTATAGCTAACATTGTGCATATGTGGGTACATTGTATAATATATTGTTGCACACATGTGTATATTTTTTTGTTATGAGAGTTGAAATTCTGAATCATATATTATTGATAGGTACTCCAAATGATTTCTAAATGACACTCTCACAAGCAAAGTAAGTAAATTCAATCTCTTGTATCTTTGACAGTAAGAAATTGTCATTTTTTCTCTTTTGTATTTAGCCAATATGGTATTATGTAGTAATGGTATCTAATTGAAGTTATAATATATCTCCCCCAACAAGTAATGGAAGAAGCCCCGGTGGTGCAATGGTTGAGTGTTGGGCTGTTAACCAAAAAGTTGCTGGATCTGCTTACATAAGGATTACAGACAAGAAAACCCTATGAGACAGTTCTACTCTTCACATGGGGTTGCCATAAATTGGAATGAACTCCACGGCACCAAACAACAACAACAATGACAAAGGAATTTTTATGTTAAGCACTAGGCTGATAACTGATAGGGTGGCACTTGTTTGAATACACCTGAGACACCTTGGAAGAAAAACCCGGCAATCTACTTCTGAAAAAAATCAGCCACTGAAAGCTTTATGGAGCACACTTCTACTCTGAAAACGATGGGTGCATCCATGAGTCAGGATCTACCTGACAGCAACTAGTAATGATTGGTGATAGTGAGCATCTTTTTAGTACGTTACCTGGCCATGGAAATGTCCTATTTTTGAACTGTTTAAATTTTAGCTGTCCATTTCCAAGATTGTATCTCTCTTCCTTTTTCATGTGTATAATTTCTTATGCATTATGTAGAGGACTTTTTGCAAGATATATGCATACACACAAACACATTATGGCCATTGTTTTTTTACTTTTTTAATGGTTAATTTTTTTACCGTTAGTTTTTTTTTTTTTTTTGCATGTGTACATACCCTATTAAGATACCTTTGTCTTCCCAAAGATTTTGAAAATATTCTTCTATGATATATTCTAGTTCCATCATTTTGTTTTTTAAAAATTTTATATTTAGAAATTGATTTTTGGGTAACATTTGGAGAAGAGAGTCAAGATTCATTGCCTGCCTAAGTACGTATATAGTTATTTCAGCATCATTTATTGAAAAAAACAAAAACAAATATTTACTTCTGACTGTAGTGATAATATTATCATAAATAACTCAAATAACCAATTATGTGTAGGTCTGATTCTAGACTTCATTATTTTCCTTCAGCTTAATTTGTTACTACCCTTTCAGTATAGCATTCTAATAACATATCTTAAGATCTAGAATTACAAGACCCCAAGTATGTTATTCCTCAAGTTTTTCTCCACTATTTCTCATCCTTGTCGTTTTCATATACATTTTAGAATCAGCTTGAAAATTTCTTCATACACCCTACAATATTTATTGAGAGTTTGATTAAGGTTGTACTATATTGATAGATTATTTTAGGGAAAATTGATACTTATATAACACTCAATGTTTCAAACTATGACAATAGTATATCACTCACTTTAATTAGATATTTAATTTTCTCACTAACTTTTGTGGTTTTTTGTTTAGAGGCCTTAAACATCTTTCATGAGATCTATTCCTAGTAGTTTTAAATGTTATTTCTATGCTTATTATTAATTTTTTATTTCTTCAATCTTTAATATCATAGAGTTTTAGGGGGTTGTAATTGTATTTTTCTCTCATTTATACTTTAATTTATATATAACATACAAGTAGAAAAGTGCAATATCCTAAGTATATGTACCTCAATGAATTTTCATAAAATGAATCTGCTCTTTAAATCAGCACCAACATGAAGAGAAAAACATAATATGAATCCCAGAAACCCTTTAGTGCTTCATTCTAATCACTTGTGCCTTCTAACACTGTAGTGCACCTGTTAAAGTTAATTTACGTGGGGTCATACATTATATACCTTTTGTATCTGCTTTCTTTTGCTCAATGTTATGTATTGACATTCCTCATTGTTCTAAGAAGTTGTAGTACTTATATTTTTGTGACTATATTGTGTACCCATTTTTAAATATTCCACAATGTATTTATATATTCTATTTCTGACAGAAGAAGCTCTGGTGGCACAGTGGTTAAGTGCTCACTGCTAACTGAAAGGTTGGCGGTTGGAACCCACCAGCCACTCTGCGAGAGAAAGATGTGACAATCTGCTCCCTTAAAGATTTACAGCCTTGGAAACCCTCTGGGGCAGTTCTTCTCTGTCCTATAGGGTCACTGAGTGGAAATCAACTCGGCGGAAGCAGTATTTTATTTTTTTTCTGATAGGCATTTAGGTTTTTTCTAGTTATTCTTTCTTTTTTTCCCCCTCCTCTTACAGGTATCGCTCCTATGAATGTTCTGTAAAATTTCCTTCGATACTTGTATACAGACATTTTTGTAAGTTGATATCTGGGAGTGGTATTATGGCATCATAGGGAAGTTACATGCTCAGGTTTAGTAGACAGCTGTCCAAGAATTTTCCAAAGGTGTATTAATTTACACTCCCAGGAGCAGTGCATGAAAGTATCAGTTACTTCAACTCCTTCACAAATACTTAGTTTTGTTTATTTTATTTATTTATTTTTCCATTTTAGCCATTCTGATACGTGTGTAGTACAATTGCATTGTGGTTTATTTTGCATTTCCCAAGGGCTAATGAAGTTGAGAGCCCTGGAGGCACAGTGGTTCAGAGCTACTGCTGCTAATCAAAATATCTGCAGTTGAATCCCCAGTGGCTCCCCACTCTGTCCTATAAGGGTTGCTATGAGTTGGAAATGGATTGACAGCAATGGATTTGGTTTCGTTTGGTGAAGTTGAGCGCATACTCTTTGTTCTGCTTGTTTTATGTCAACAGGGCTATGCTCTTTTGAAGTACTTCATCAGATCTATTACCTCATATACATATATATGCATATATATATAGTGAATTCAGATGGTGTTATGGATTGAATTGTGTCCCCATAAAATTGTTTTAAAGACCTAATTCTATACTTGTCAATGTGACTTTGGAGATACTGAGTTTTTCTTTACAGATGTCATCAGTTAAATCATGCCACAGTAAGATGGCCTCTGATCCTAATCCCTTCTAAGGGTGTTTTATGAAAGGATAGAGTATACATGGAGACAGGGTGACACAGAGGAAAGACAGGTACCATGTGGCTATGGAAGCAGATGCATCTCTAAGAAGCAAAGGAATGCCAAGATTTCGGACAGTCACAGAAACTAGGAGAGAAGCAAGGAACAGTTCCTCTCTCAAAGCCACCTGAAAGAATCCACATGGCCCATACTCCGATTTGGATTTTTTAGCCTCCATAACTGGAAGAAAATAAATTTCTGTTCCTCAGAGCCACTTACTCTGTGTTATTTTGTTATATAAGATCTAGGAATCTAAGAGAGGTTTTTTTTTTTTTTTTTATTCTATGAGGTCTTTATATATTTTGGAAAATACTGCTTCATTATACATATATATTGAAAATGACTTCTCCCTCTCTGAGGCTTACTATTTAATTATTTTAATATGTGGATTTTGATGAAAAATTAATAATTTTAGTGTTTCTTTTTATCAATTTATACACAGCTTAAGAAATCTTTCAATGCATTATAGTGATGAAAATATTCTTATACTACTTCTTTTAAAACATTTATTACTTTACTGTTATCCTTTAGATATATGTTCTATGCAAAATTGACTTTTTCATATAGTATAAATATTCTTTTTTTCACTTAGATATTCAATTAAGTAGAATTATTTATGGAAAAGAGCAACATTTACTCAGGGCATTATAATGTCAGATTTATCATAAAGCAAATTATCATATATGTGTTGGTCTTTTTCTGGGTTTTGCATTTGGTTATGTAGGCTTATATATTTGTGTATCTTTGAAATAATATCATGGCTTTCATATCATATAAAAACTTTGTTTTTTTTTCTTCAGAACTATGTTAGCTTTTCTGAGCTGTATGAATTCTATATAAATATTAGAATCAGTTTATCAATTTCTACAAAGGAAAAAAAGACAAAAATTTAAAAATTACAAAAAAATCCTGTTAGCATTCATGATTTGTTTTCACATTAAATGTATAGCTCAATAAATTTATTAGAAGGCATTTCACAGCTTTACAGTAATGAGTCCTCTAAACCCTCTCCATTTATTTGAATCATTAGTAATAGTTACAATTTGTCTGGTTTTGTATTAGTGACGCAAAATTTCAGGTTAGTTATCCTTTCCATCAACTTTTTAGTTGAACATTCTTTTACTCTTTTTCTTGTGCTTACTGTAGAGATTAATATTGCATGCTTATCTCAGTACCGGAATGAAACCAAAACTTCAGTACAATTTAATACAAGTGATCACATTTCCTACTCATCAGATAATGCTAGATACTTCATACAATTTATTTACATTTATACCCCTCTGACCTGTTGTATAATTGTTGCCATTCATCATTAAGCTGCATGACTTTTAAATAACACAAGGCAATATTATTATTGTTTGGGACAAAAATATTTGATCACTACTTATTTAAAATTTACACTTGGCTATCCTTCACTTTGATTTTCACTCCTTTCTACTATTCCATCTTTCTCTGTAGAAAAATTTTCCTCCTGCCTGAAGCAGTTTCTTAGGTTTACTTTTATTGACATTCTTCTAGTTATTACTACTTATATTCATTGTTGCCAAAATATGTCTTCATTCCACTTTCATTTAAAAAATTCTTTCACAGATTACAGAATTAAAAGTTACCAGTTCTTTTCCATTTGTAAGACAACATTCAATTGTCTTAGGATTTCCCTCATTTCTGCTAAAGAGAAGTCATCTGTCAGTCTAACTATTTTGCATTTAAGGAACATTTTCTCTCACTGCTTTTGAGTATTGTCTGTCTTTGATTTTCTGGAGTTTTATATAATCAGACTAACTTTTTGTTGTTTGTTTTCATTTATTTTATTGCTCTTCCTGCATTTTTGAAAAAAAAAAATAATGTGTTTCATCTGTTTTGGAAAAGGCCCAGCTGTTGTATTATTAATATTGTTTCCTGCTTTATTTGATCTGTCTTTCTCCTTTTTATCTCCAACTCCACTTACACTTAGTTTAGATATTTTCATCATTTCTCTCAAATATTTTCTATAATTACCATTCTTTTTTTTCTTTCCTTCTAGTGCTTATATTTGCATATACAGACCTATTAGTTCCAGTTATCTATTCTATTCCTAATCTACTGTTTAACCCATTCATTAAGTTCTCAACTGTTGTTATTGGTTTTCAAAAGTAGAAATACAATATGAACTTATTTTCTATTAGTTATTTATTCTTTAGCAAAATATATGACTGTCTTGTCATACATTTCTTGAATGACTTATTCATATTCATTTTAAAGTGTGTGCCTAATACTCCTAATATCTGTATTACTTGTGGTTTTATTTTTCGCTGTCTGTTTTTCATTTTAGCCTGCATTACTTTCACTGGACGTGTCTGATGATTTTTAGTGAATGCCAGCTAATATGTATAATCAAATTTTGAGGTTATAGGTCATGCTATGTTGCTTCATAGAGTTTTACTTTCTTGTAGGAGGCACTTATAGGAGTGGAGGTAAATTGCCTTTATCTTAGTACATATTTCAGTTGTTTAAGTCTCATCACTTTTTTTTTTTTTGAAATGAATAGTTTATTTTTCAATTTTCCCTTACCTCAGAACATACCCTTTTAACATTTGTTAACTAAATGCCTGTGACGTTTATCAGGTATCTGCTTCTTTGACAGATCATAAACTTCAACTGGATCTTCTCAGCAACAAGAGACTGAAAATACTGTTTTAACTCTGCAGTTTCCTATGTGCACATTACTGCTAGGCATTTCAGTTATGAATTAAGAGGACAAAAATGCATAGAATTGTAAATTTATTTCTCTGAAATTTTATTTTCTTCAAGATGGTGGGCTTTAAGTCTCAGCTGCTGTAATATTATGGAAATTTAATTTTTATCTCCTTAGTCCTGTGAGATTGCTAAAAGCATTCAGCTAATCTTCCATTTAACTTTCTGACATTATTCTTTTAAAAATTGTTGACAGAGAATGCCAGTATCATCTAAATGTTTTCGTTTTCTCTCATAACTTGGTCCTTCTAATTCTGGCAGGCTTTGCTGAGTTGTAATGAATTCAAATAATTACATTTTACATTATTGTTAATTTTTTTCTAGTTTTCCATGATAAAACTGTTTCATTATAGCCAAAACTTGAAACACACCTGCCTTTATAGCAGCCAAACAAGTCAATTATAACAATTTTCAAGAATCACTACTCTGACACGTTTTATGCCTTTGATGGTAGCATCAATTTTTGCATTTTTCCCTAGACAAGTGGTATTTATTTTTATTTACTATTTAGTTCAGGTGTGACCGTCAGGGGCAGAGGCAGATTCAGCAATTTCCACTCAACCTTTCCCTGTTGGAGCATAATGGCCCTTTGTCTGAGTCAGAGGAACAAGGATTAATTTCTACCAGTTTCTAAATATTCTTTTATGTCAGTGCATTCCTGAACTGGGAGTTTGCCACAGACTAGATTCATAGTCCCAGTGAACCCAATGAGGTAAACTCAGGCCAAGAGTACTTCTATCACCAAACTCCCATATGCTCCTGGTAGGTCATGATAGTATATTGCATGTCTGAAAATACTACCAGGGCATCTGGAGAGAACCAAATGCCCAGATCATAGTCATACTGGTAAATAGTAACAGATATCACCAGGGAATTCCGTGATTAAGAATCTCAATATACATCTGTGATTATTTTGATTGGTTCTTCATTCAAATGATTTAGGCTTCTGCTTAACTGAGTGACTTTGTGTCTCTGGATTGTCCTGGGTTGGTTTAGGTCTTAGAACTGGATAAGAGGATATGCATATCTACTATGGTGACTTGAGTCCTGTTTGCTTCTACCATATCTGGAATTTTTCCTCCTATGTATTTAAAGCACCACATCAGTAAGCAGCCCATCTACTTTATCCTTCAAGATTCCATGGTCAATTAGTTATCACTATAGATCTGTCTTCCATATTTCTTGGCATAGATGAGTGAGCACTTCCAGTGCTGCATCCATTTGTTGAAACATCTCAATTGGTATTCCTTCAGTCCCTGGAGCCTTGTTTTTCACCAATGCCCTCAGTGCAGCTCGGACTTCTTCCTTCAATACCATCAGTTCCTGACCATACGCTACCACTTGAAATGGTTGAATGTCAACTAATTCTTTTTGGTATAATGACTCTGTGTATTCCTCCCATCTTATTTTTATGCTTCTTGCATCATTTAATATTTTCCCCACAGAATCTTTCGCTATTGCAACTTGAGGTTTGAATTTTTTCTTCAGTTCTTTCAGCTTGAGAAATGCCGAGCGTGTTCTTTCCTTTTGGTTTTCTATCTCCAGCTCTTTGCACATGTCATTGTAATACTTTACTTTGTCTTCTGAAGCAGCCCTTTGAAATCTTCTGTTCAGTTCTTTTCTTCATTTTACTTTAGCTGCTCAACTTGTGAGAACAAGTTTGAGAGTCTCCTCTGACATCCCTCTTGGTCTATTCTTTCTTTCCTGTCTTTTCAATGATCTCTTGTTTTCTTCATGTGTATTGTCCTTGATGTCATTTCACAACTCGTCAGGTCTTCAGTCACTAGTGTTCAATGTGTTAAATCTATTTGTGAGATGGTCTCTAAATTCAGGTGGGATATACTCAAGGTCGTACTTTGACTCTCATGGACTTGATTTGATTTTCTTCAGTTTCAGCTTGAACTTGTATATGAGCAATAGATGGTCTGTTTCACTGTTGGCCCCTGGCCTTGTTCTGACTGATGATATTGAGCTTTTCCACAGATGTAGTCAATTTGATTCCTTTGTATTCTATCTGGTGAGGTCCATGTGTACAGTCGCCGTTTATGTTGGTAAAAGAAGGTATTTGCAATGAAGTCGTTGGTCTTGTAAAATTTTATTATTTGATCTTCTGCATTGTTTCTATCATCAAGGCCATATTTTCCAACTACTGATCCTTCTTCTTTGTTTCCAGCTTTCGTATTCCAATCGCCAGTAATTATTGATGAATCCTGATTGCATGTTAGATCAATTTCAGATTGCAGAAGCTGGTAAAAATTTTCAGTTTCTTCATATTTGGTCTTAGTAGTTGGTGCGTACATTTGAATAATAGTCATATTAACTTGTCTTCCTTGTAGGAGTATGGATATTATTTTATCAATGACAGTGTTGTACTTCAGGATAGATGTTGAAATGTTCTGTTCCAATTATTAATGGATGTTTGCAGCTGTTTCTTCTCATTTTGAGTCATGCCACATCAGCAAATGAAGGTTCCGAAAACTTTACTCCATCCACGCTGTAAGGTAGACTCTACTTTGAGGAGGCAACTCTTCCCCAGTTGTCTTTTAAGTGCCTTCCAACCTGGGGGGGGTCATCTTCTGGCACTATACTAAACAATGTTCTGCTGCTATTCATAAGGTTTTCACTGGCTAATTCTTTTCAGAAGTAGATGCCAGATCCTTCTGCCTAGTCTGTCTTAGTCTGGAAGTTCAGCTGAAACCTGTCTTCCATGGGTAACCCTGCTGGTTTCTGAATACCGGTGCCATAGCTTCCAGCATCACAGCAACACACAAGCCCCCACAGTATGACAAACTGACAGACAACTTCCTAGCCAACAGACTGGAAGAGATCTGTATTTATGCCTGTTCCCAAGAAAAGTGATCCAACCAAATGTGGAAACTATAGAACAATATCACTGATATTACATGCAAGCAAAATTTTGCTGAAGACCATTCAAAAGCGGCTGCAGCAGTATATCAACAGGGAACTGTCAGAAATTCAGGCTGGATTCAGAAGAGGACGTGGAACCAGGGATATCATTGCTGATGTCAGATGGATCCTGGTTGAAAGCAGAGAACACCAGAAGGATGTTTACCTGTGTTTTATTGACTATGGGAATCCCAGAATACTTAATTGTGCTCATGGAGAACCTATACACAGATTGAGGCAATCATTTGAACAGAACAAAGGAATACTGTGTGATTAAAGTCAGGAAAGGTGTGCACCAGGGTTGTACCCTTTCACCATACTTATTCAATCTACATGCTGAGCAAATAATCTGAGAAACTGCACTACATGAAGAATACTGCAACAGCAAGCTTGGAGGAAGACTCATTAACAACCTGCGATATACAAATGACACAACCTTGTTTGTTGAAAGTGAAGAGGACTTGAAGCACTGACTGGTGAAGATCGAAGACTAGAGCCTTCAGTATGAATTATGCCTCAACATTAAGAAAACAAAAATCCTCATTACTGGACCAAAAGCAACATCTTGATAAATGGAGAAAATATTGAAGTTGTTAAGAATTCATTTTACTTGAATCCATAATCAATGCCCATGGAAACAACAGTTAAGAAATCAAAGATGCAAATCTGTTGTGCAAATCTGCTGCAGAAGATCTCTTTAAAGTGTTAAAAAGCAAAGATGTCACTTTAAGGTCTAAGTGCTCCAGACCCAAGGAATGGTGTTTGCAATCACCTCATTTGCATGTGAAAGCTGGACAATGAATAAGGAAGACCGAAGAACTGATTTCTTTGAATTATGGTGTTGGTAAAGAATATTGTATATTCCATGAACTGCCAGAAGAATAAAAAAATCTATCTTGGAGGATGTACAGCCAGAATGCTCCTTAGAAGGAAGTATGGCAAGGCTTCATCTCGCATACTTTGAACATGTAATCAGGAGGTACCAGTCTCTGGGGAAGGGGATCAAGCTTGGGAAAGTAGAGAGTCAGTGAAAAAGAGGAAGACCATCAACAAGATGGATTGACAGTGGCTGCAACAATAGTTTCAAGCATATCAATGATTGTGAGAATAGTGCAGGACAGGACATTGTTTCGCTCAGTTGTACGTAGGGTCACTACAAGTTGGAATCCACTGGATATCACCTAACATCAGCAACAACAATGAGAAGACCACTTACAACACTTTCAAAATAATCCGAGGGATTCCTTTATTAAATACATACTTTACAACTTTTTGGTGGAAGTGTCTGCTAAACCCCCTTGAGGATTATATTTAATGGTTAGCTGAGTGGGTTACACATAATATAATAGTTCCAACATTACCATTTCCTTAAGTCTTCAGATTCTTTCATGTATTATGTGCTGGAAAAGTTCCAACCTTTCAACATTACTTTCACTATACCATCATTGAGGAGTCCTTGGGTAGTGCAAAATGTTAAGTGCTTGACTACTAACCAAAAGTTTGGTGATTCAAAGCCACCCAAAGATTCCTTGAAAAAAAAAAAAAAGACTAGTAATATGCCTCCAAAAGATCACAGCCTTGAAAATCCTCTTAAAGTTCCATTAACCACCTAGCAGACTAAAAATATTTCTCTCAATCAACACATCACAGGCAGTCTGCAGGATATGAACATGATCCATTCTTAACTGTGTCTTTAAGAATTTGTGGGTAAATAGAAAGAGGTCCATATGGTTTTTAGCTAGCCTTATTTTAGTGGAAGAAAAGGCTTGAAGCCTTTTCCTTGATTTAAAATCAGTTCACAAGTGAAGGTGATTGTGATGAAGAGTTTGTCATGAGTAGGGGTTGGTTCAATCATTTCAAAGTGAGGAAAATTTACATACCATTAAAGGGCAAACAGGAGTTTTTTGGAGGTTCCTAAACAGGGACTGCCTGTGTATTTTGAATTTCAGATAAATTCACCATTATTGGTATATTCATGCCAATCAAGTCTTGTGTTTTAGTAACCTTGATCTAACATTCTCAGAATTCATCTACATACATATTCTACAGACCTTTGCCAATACAAACTGGTGATTCCAAGTCTCTCCAGCTGTGCTGTGCTGAAATTTTACAATTATCATCTCTGCGAAAGTCATGGTGGGTGATATGTTATAAGTCCTGAAGACATTCATTATTTTTTTGTGATACAAGTCCTTCGGTATTTTATACCAAAGAAAGTAAATTCCTTTAGTTGGGGTGAGTGGCTGCTTCTGCTGGCAAATAGGAGGGATTTAGAATGTAAATTTTCTCAGTCCCATTCATATTTGTGCATAATTTATCACATATTATTCTGGAGTTCATTTTTTCAGCACTGATGTCCTTACCTGATAGTACCTGCTGCCGTCGAGTCATGATCACTATTTAATTGGCCTTGAAACTCTGCATTTAATTATGCTCTGTGCATACACTTCCTACAGATACAAGAGAAGAAGGGATTCTTTAAAGTTGCAAGAGAACTTTTCTAAGCTTTAAACTGGACATTTAAGCTCTTGAAATTAGTCTTTTCTCTGTAAAGCCTCTAGGTCTGTCAGAAGCAGTGAGGTGACCCCACGAGGCTTATAATCACCATCATTAACATGGGACTTAAGTTATAGAACTATTCACTCCACAGTGCTTTGCCCTGGACCTCCTAACTTCATCTGAGGCAAGAGGAAACAGACATTAATAATTCATATAATCTCTCTCGCAATGCCAGTATCACATTTCTTTAAACAAGGTTATCTTTATCTGCCTTAAATATTTGAGTAATTCAATCCTGAAATCTCATATTCAGGGTCTATTTCTGGTGCTAAAATATCACTCCTTTTTTTTTTTTTTTTTTTTTACTGGAAGCAGGTGCATAATCTCATTAAGCAATTTAATTGAGTTTAATGAGAAATCTATTTTAAAAATTGTGGAGAGGTTTAAGGAAAATCAACAACAGGTATTGAAGCATCCTTGAGCTAGCCATTGGAGGGGGGGGGGAACTATTGAAACACAAAAAGTTATTGTATCTGTTAAGGGATAGTTCCCTGACAAGAGCCATGGCTTTTGGTGGGAACATAGTAGGGAGTGAGTTAAAGGAATAAATACTCCAAACTTAGTTTCCTCATGCCTTCTAATCTCCAACTAGCATATGGCAACCATTTGAGGCAATGCATGAAGATTAGACACCCAGGGAAAAGAGCAGGGCAGAAAAGCAGAGCAGATCGGGGGAGAAAATTAAAATAAATACAGCATATTCACTTTTGTTTTCCATTAAAAATTACCTGAACAGCACAAGGCTAATGTTCTATTAATGTTCTAATTGCTAGCTGATTAAAATGGACTAATTATGTAACAGTATATTTGTAGATAATGCTAGTAAATTAAGCCCATTATTTAGATTTAGTTGTATGATTATTAGTTTGTAAACATGACTCTGTTAATTTTAAAGCATAAATGAGCTAGTAAAGAAGTAGCAAATCATGACTGATATGAAATTAATGTATCTTATATTTGGGTAAGATGTTCTAAGAGTTTTTTAAAGTTATAAAATTATTTATTATATAGAACACAGCTTTACTGAGAGTAAAAATGTCTACTACATGTGACAAGACACATTGCAAGGGTCTCCAATATGCTTAAGACTGTGAAAATGAACATTGCAGGAAGATATGTACAAATAATTATAAAATAAACAATTCTTTATTTCAGTTATATTTTCAGAATAATTTTCTGGCTACTTGTCTCCTAAACATACAAATGATCTCCCCTGGGTTTCATAATATAATCTAGGGTAGAAGATGTTATAAATAGTGTTTAAAATTTACTTTTTATCTGTAAGATACTTTTATATGGTCTGCTTTTGTCTCTTTAAGTAAAAGAAAAACAAACAAAACAAAACAAAAAACCTCAGTGCTTTCTCCTGCTGTATTTGGTATATTTGTGCTACATCCAATTTTGCTTGAGATTTAGGTATGTCATCTAAATAATCTAATGCCAAAATTTCAGATAGTTTTTCTGACGTGTTTAAGGAAGTCTACATAGCATGTATATATTCATGCTAGCTTTGTACTCAATATGTCTCCAAACCTGCATTCCCACAATTTAAGAAAAGACGACATAGATGTCATCAAATGGAGTCACTACTGCTGAAAGTAAAGGATTGTTCTCACACTCTTAAGATGTGACACCTCAAATACACATTGCTCATCCCTCACAGTGAGCAGATTTCATCGTATATTTTGGTTCAACATTTCAAATGGATTAAAGCGAAATAGTCTCCTTAAGTACGGGATTTAGCTTTGAAAATCCTGATGCACTGAACTTACTTCATTATATGTGAACACAGACTTACTGCATAATCTCTAATTCCTGTCTTTAAAATAAGAAATGAGGGAAAAAAAAAAAAAAGTCTAAAATCACCCTTTGAAAATCCACATCAATACATCTAAATATATTTGCTAATGTGTTAGTATTCAGGTTCATGCTGTTTATTTGCCTTTTACTTTGAGCCAAGAGTTGAAGATTTTTACTTGTGTTACCACTGTACAATATGACTTATTGAATCTGATTTTATAACCTCGACACTTGAAATTGTTTAACACGCCAGCATATCTAAAAATAGAGTGGGAGATATTATCTTCTTCTCTCAGACTGTCAAATAAAAATATTGGAAAGCTCACGCAACACAGTGTTATAAAAAGCAAACCATTTATGGTTTCTCCCCCTTTCTCTTCTTTAAGACCATAATTTGAGTTAAATAAAAAAGCCAGTGAGAATGCATGTAGTCTAACTACATTTCATAAATGACACCAGAAAATCTACTCGTAATTTTGGAATCAGGTTATTCAATGGACACATTTAAAGGTCAAGCAAAATATACCTTGTGAATGAAAACAACAAATATAGCAGCAGAAAAACAACTGCAATATTTTTGTTTAAATGAGCAAAGTAGACTTTATTATTTACCCTCAACACGGAGAACTCTGTGAAACAAGACAAATACATCCCAGCCCTGGATTGCCAGTTTATCGGATTTTACTTAGTAGATTTTGTTTGAGTAATAATTTGAGAAAGTTGCTTTCTGTTGTTTTTACTCCAAGTCATTATTTTACTAATGTTTTTCATAGTAATGAGTCCTATAAAGTATTATTATTATTATTAAATATATTTTGTTTGCCAAGTATGATAACAATTTCTGTACATGCATTCATTTATTTGTTCTTTACAATATCCTTTTTAGGCATTATCATCCCTATTTTAAAGATAAAGAAAATGAGATTCAATTTAGTGTCACAATTTAAATGCTAATTGTGTTCCATAATTCATTACAAATATATAGATGGAGTACTATACACACATGTATGTATAATTTTTCTTTGAATCATATAAGATAAATTATTATAAACAACTTGCTACAATAGGCTAACTTTTAAAAAGATTTACGTATGCACTCATTAATTAAAAATACACATATTTTTAATTGGATCATGATTTTTTTTATTGTGATAAATATATATATACCAAATCATTTGCCTTGTCAACATTTCATGTGTACAATTCAGTGATATTAATTAGACTCATTATATTGTTCAACCATCACCACAATCCGTTTCCAAACATTTCCATTATTTTAACAGCAGTTCAGTGCCCCTTAAGTAAAGCCTTTTCCTTTCCTTCTCTCTCCTCCTCCTACTAAACCAAAAAACCCAAACCCGTTGCTGTCAAATAGATTCTGACTCATAGTGACCCTATAGGGTAGAGCGATAGGTTCCAACTGCCAACACTCTGGTTAGCAGCAGTAGCTCCTAACCACAGCGCCACTTGGTGTTTGTACATTTGCCTATTCTAGACATTTCATAGGATTATACAATATTTGTTATTATGTGAATGACTTATTTTCCTCAGTGTAATGTTTTTAAGATCCATTCATAGTGTAGCATGTGTCAGGTCTTAATTTCTCTTTATGACTACGTACTATTCTTTTGTATGTATGTACCACATTTTGTTTATCGATTCATCTATTGTTGGGCATTTAGGCTGTTCCCACCTTTTGACTCTTGCTAATAGTGTTGCAATAAATACTGGTGTACCATTGGCTGTTTGAATTCCAGCTTTCAATTCCTTAAGGTACATATTTAGGAGTGGAATTATTGGATCATAGGGTAATTTCTATGTTTAACTTTTTGAGGAACCACCAAAATGTATTCCACAGTAGCTGTACCATTCTAAAACCCCACCAGGAATGGATGACCGTTAGAATTTCTCCACATCTTTGCCAACACCTGTTATTTTCTTTTCTTTTCTTTTTTTTTAACATAGCCATATTAATGGATGGAAGTGATATCTCATTTTGGTTTTCACTTCCATTCCCCTAATGGCTATTGCTGTTGGGTAGCTATTCATGTGGTTATTGGTCATTTGTATTTATCCTTTGTTTAAATTTCCATTCAAGTCCTTGGCCCATTTTTTGATTGGGTTTGTCTTTCATTGTTAAGTTGTAGGAGCTCTTTATATATTTTGGAAATTAAACCCTCATCAGATATACGGTTCACTCAATTTATTTTATTCTGTGGGTTGTCTCTGAACTTTGTGGATAAAGTCCTTTGATGAACAAAATTTTTTAATTTTGAGGAAATTTCCATTTTTCTATTTTGTCTTTTGTTCATTGTGCTTTTGGTGTCACATCTACAAATACATTGTTAAAAACACAGTTCTGAGGCATTACGTCTATGTTTTCTCCCATGAGTTTTATGGCTTTAGTGCTTATATTTAGGTCCTTGATATATTTTGAGTTAATTTTCACATACGTTGTGAGGTGGTATGTGTCTAGCTTTATTTTTTTGTATGTGGAAGTCCAGATGTCCCAGTGCCATAAAATGAAGAGATGATCCTTTCCCACTGAATGGACTCAGCACCCTTGTCAAAAAATTGACCACAGAGGTACAATTTTACTTCTGAGCTCACAATTCTTTTCTATTAGTCTGTATGTCTATCGTTATACCAGCACCAGACTGTCGTGTCTACTGGAGCGCTATAGTTACGTTTTAAGATGGGAAAGTCTGAGTCCCCCAACTTTATTCTTTTTCAGATTTGCTTTGGCTACTTGGGGCCCTTTGCAGTTCTATATAAATTTGAGGATTGGCTTTCCTATTTCTGCAATGAAGGCTGTTGCAATTTTGATGAGAATTTCACTGGATCTATAGATTGTTTTGGGTAGTATTGAAAACAATCAACAAGCTGGGAATCAAAGGAAAATCCCTCACTATGAAAAAGGACATTTATCAAAAACCCACAGGTAACATCATAAACAATTAAGGCAGACTGAAAATATTCCCTTTAAAATCTGAAGCAAGACAAAATGACTACTTTCACCACTGCTATTTAGTATAGTACTGGGGATCCTAGCCAGAGGAATTAGGGAAGAGAAAGAAATAAAAGAAAGGAAGGAGTAAATTGGGAAGAAGTAAAACTATCCCTTTTTGCAGATGACATGATTCTAAATATACAGAAAAGCCTAAAGAATTCATAAGAAAGCTACTAGAACTAATAAAGGCATTCGGCAAAGTGACAGGGTACAGCATCAACACACAAAACTCAGTTAGATATCCCTACATCAGCAATGGTCATTATGAAAAGAATATTAAGGAAACAATTCTATTGATGCTTGTGTATAAAAGGATAAAATATATAGGAATAAGTTTAACTAAGAAAATAAACTGAAAAGTTTAAATCATCACTGAAAGAAATAATAGAGCCTAAATAAGTGAAAGGTCATTTTGTGTTTATGGATCAGAAGACTTAATATGGTTAACATACGATATGATAATTGTTATAATCAACTTCTTAAAGGAATGAGACTTTTAAAGCATCTTTGTATTTTTGCATTAATTTAAAATACTTTTTCAAAAAAGAAGCATGAAAGTTATTGCTTTAATAACAAAATCTTTTTTATTATGTTATTTTTTTCACAAGTTTTAAAATTTTCAAAATTCCTCACTCCCACTTTTCCTTTTTTGTAATCAATTTGGTAGCAACAATGTTGACCAGAGCACAGTGATACAGAGAATCAATCCTTGAAGAAAACAGGATTCAATTCCATGCATGAGTGTGTATCTAAAAGCTAAATTATTAAATAAAAATGTGTATTTTAAAAAAGATTCCAATATTAAAAAATATATAATAAGAATGACTCAAAGGAATAGGTAACATCAAAGGCAAGCTTCTGCCACTTAGTAAGGTTCTTGCTAACATGAATTCAACACGTCATCAAACATAATTTCATTGAATGGAATAATAAATATACAGATGTAGTAATTCCAGAATACCACTGTTCTTTCCTATTATTTTATTAATATTACACTTAAATTTACTATTAGTATTTGCATATTGTTGGATTAGAATTATTTTATTGGTTGATGGATCAGCTAACCTGTGATTTGGTAAAGATTTAATCGCTTATACACTCCTGTTCATTGCAAAAAGTACTATCTGTCTGGTCAAAGCCGCTTTCACTTCTAATCCACTCGTAATTTACCTCCCAATGGCACTTGTATTTACGTATTTTAATGTAAGTCCTTTCATATATCATTTTAAGGAATATGTAGTATTAGTTTATAAATGCTTAATTTGCATAAATATTTTGTGTATGATCTCATTCTGTTTATTAGCTTTACACTCAACAACATATATATAAAGATATATGTGTACTTCTACTTTATTTGTTCTGTCCAATTCTGACTGCCTCAAGTTATTCCGATACACCTAGTAATGGATGCATAGAATGCTTCTAGCTCCCTGCCTTTGTAAATATGCTGTGAGAAAAATCTTTCTAGGTATCTACTTTCAGACTTTATTCAAATCTTTCTGGAGTCATATACTCAGATATCATTTTCTAGGTTAATAATGAAGCATAAGAATTTTCACAAAATACTGCCAGATTATTTTCAAGAATTGCTAATGCAGCTTACATTTCCTTTGACCTATGTATGAAAAGGAGTTGTACTGGTGCAGTGGTTAAGAGCTCGACTGCTAATCAAAACATCAGCTGTTCAAATCCACCAGCTGCTCCTTGGAAATCCGATCGAGCAGTTCTCCTCTGTCCTATAGGGTCTCTATGAGTCAGAATCGACTGGATGCCAATGGGTTATGTATGAAAATGTCAACTTTGCCCACATACTTGCAAATCTTGGTTTTAGTTTATCATATTCTACATGTTAAATGACATCTTTAAGGTATGCAATTGCTCAATCCTGAAACAAAATGCGTCTTTCTATTTCTTTTACACAAATAAATAGAATTTTCCAAATTTTTAAATGCTTAGGGAATTCAATGGTAGATTCTTAATACTTTCTCCATTTTTATGATTTCTACAAATAACCTTAATTTAATATTCTGATTCTCAACTTTTTTTTTCATGTTTGCTACTAAGGAGTTCTCTTTTATAACTCGATATTTCTTGCAAGTTTTGTTCTCTGGAAAAGGACATGGAGATAATAGTGGGGTTCAGGGTTCAGTATTAGCACCTGTGAAAAGAAGAAGAGAAAAAAATGATCAAGCAGGGGGAAAGCAAAACTATGATACAGGCCAGATAAAGCTTCAACAAATCTGCTGGGGAGTTATGGAGTGAGTATGCCCACTGAAATTGTCAGAATAGGACCAAAAAATTTGGGATTTCGTAGCCCTGGGTCTCTCAGTCACTGGATTTGGGCTGTACAAGGAAAGAAATAATGCTGTACTAGTTCTCAACCTCAGATCTTAAGAGAGTATTAATAATTCTTGAAACAAGCTCTCTGGGACACCTAAGCCACTACATAAAAATTCCAACAACCCTAAATTCAACATTGAAAACTTCATATGAAGGCACCGTAAGAGAGAATACTTGATGTGGTTCAATGGATTTCTTTTCATGGCATTTCTGGCCTTGGTTTTGTAATTCACCCAAAATTATTGGTCAGGACACTATCTTGCAAGTAGTTTGTTGTTTACTACTCACATAGGCAGCTTGCAAGTGATTGGTAGGTTTTTGATCCACCATATACTTGATGTTTACTGGGATTGGCTGGGGACCCTTCACAGTCTGACATTTACCCAAATTGATTAAGGAGTACATGGGCTTGCCTATATTGTTGTTAGGTTCTTTCTAATCAGTTCTAACGCATAGCAACAATATATACAACAGACTGAAACACTGCCCAGTCCTGCACCATCTTTATAACCGTTGCTGTGTTTGAGTTCATTGTTGCAGTAAATGTGTCAACCCATCTCAGTGAGGGTCTTACTCTTTTTCTCTGACACTCTATCAAGCATGATGCCCTTCTTCACGGTACGGGTCCCTCCTGATAACATGTCCAAAGTAAGTGAGATGAAGTCTCACCATCCTTGCTTCCAAGGAGCACTCTGGCTGTACTTCTTCCAAGGCAGGCTAGTACATTTTTCTGGCAGTTCATGGTATCCATTCAATATTCTTCCCCAACACCGTAATTGAAAGGCATCAATTCATCTTCGGCCTTCCTTGTTCTATGTTCATCTTTCACATGCAGATGAGGCTATTGAAAAAACCATGACTTGAATCAGGCACACCTTAGTCTTCAATGTGATATCTTTGCTTTGCAACACTTTAATGAGGTCCTTTGCAGCAGATTTGCATATTGCAATACATCATTTGATTTCTTGACTGCTGCTTCTACAGGCATTGATTGTGGATCCAAGTAAAATGTAATTCTTGACAACTTCAACCTTTTCTCGGTTTATCATGATGTTGTTTACTAGTCCAGTTATTATTTTCTTTATGTTGAGGCGTAATCCTTACCGCAGGCTGTAGTCTTTGATCTTCATAAGTAAGTGAGTGCTTCAAGTCCTCTTCATTTTCAGCAAGCAATGTTGTCATGTGCATATTGCAGGTTAAACTCAGAAAGACTCATTAATATGAGTCTTCCACCAATCCTGATGCCATGTTCTTCTTCATATAATCCAGCTTCTGGGATTATTTGCTCAGAATACAGATTGATTAAATATGGTGAAAGGATACAACCCTGAAGCACACCGTTTCTGACTTTAAACCACACAGTACCACCTTGTTCTGTTCAAACCTATTTGTCTATTTACAGGTTCCTCATGAGCACAATTCAGTGTTCTGAAATTCTCATTCTTCACAATGTTATCTATAATTTATTATGATCCACACAGTTGAATGGTTTTGCACAGTTAATAAAATCCAGGTACACATCTTTCTACTTTCAGCTAAGATCCATCTGACATCAGCAATAATATCCCTCGTTACACTTCCTCTTCTGAATCCAGCTTGAATTTCTGGCATGTACTATTGCAACTCTTTTTGAATTATCTTCAGCAAAATGTTACTTGTGTGTGATATTAAAGATATCATTTGATAATTTCTGCATTCTTTTGGATCACTTTTCTTTGTAATGGGCACAGATATGAATCTCTTTCAGTCTGTTGGTCGGGTAGCTGCCTTCCAAATTTTTTGGCATAGGCAAGTGACCACCTCCAACCCTGCATCTGTTTGTTGAAACATCTCAATTGATATTCTGTCAATTCCTGGCCCTGTTTTTTGCCAGTGCCTTCAATGCAGCTTGGACTTCTTCCTTATATACCATTGGTTCTTGATCATATGCTATCTCTTGAAATGGTTGAACATTGACCAATTCTTTCTGGTACAGTGATAGTGTATTCCTTCCATCTTCTTTTGATGGTTCCTTTGTTGTTCAAAATTTTGCCTATAGAACCCTTTGAAATTGCAACTCAAGGCCTTGTTCTGACTGATGATATTGAGCTTTTCCATTGTCTCTTTCTACAGATGTTGTTGATTTGATTCCTGTGTTTTCCATCTGGTGAGGTCTGTGTGTATAGTCACCATTTGTGTTGTTGAAAAGAGGTATTTGCAATGAATACATTGCTGATCTTGCAAAATTCTATCATGAAATTTCTGGCATCATTTCTATCCTAATTTCCACCTATTGATCCTTATGTTGTTTTCAGCTTTGACATTCCAATCACCAGTAATTATCAATGCATCTTGACTGCATGTTTGATCAATTTCAGACTGCAGATATTGGTAAAATCTTCAAATTCCTCATCTTTGGTGTTAGTGGTTGGTGAGTAAATTTGAATAATGATCATTTTATGCGTATGCGTATTATCCTATCGCTGACAGTGTTGTACTTCAGGATAGATTTCGGAATGTTCTTTTTGACAATGAATGTAACACCATTCCTCTTCAATTTCACATTTCAAGTATAGTATTCCATATGATTGTCAATTTCAAAAGGTCCAATACCAGTCCAGTTCAGCTCACTAATGTCAAGGAAATCAATCTTTATGGTCCATGCTATTAATTTCAACTCTGCTTCCCCAGTCCTATTTTGAGTGCCTGCTGACCTGATGGGCTCATCTTCAGGCAGTACACCAGACAAAGTTCCACTGATATTCATAAGGTTTTCATGGCAAATTTTTTTAGAAGTAGACTATCAGGTCTTTCTTCCTAGTCTGTCTTAGTCTGGAAGCTCCACTGAAACCTGTCCACCATGGGTGACACTACTGATAGCTTCCAGCACCACAGCAACATGCAAGCTACCACAATACAAAAAAACTGATAGACTCGTGATGGGGGCTGACTTAGAAAAAACCTAACACAGGGAGTCTCAGGTGGGGCTTCCTGATCAACGAAAACCAAACCCTGCTCTACAACCCTCCCAGGCAGAGTAAACCTGCGAAGACAATGAAGACAGCAGCTGTCACAGTACCGGAAGAAGCAGAGACAATGAGCAGACCCAAACTGTGGCAGTAGAATATAAAGACCAGTCCTTGGCTAAGAGCTGAAGGAGCTACTAATAGCTGAGCCCACCAAGTAACATCATTGAGTTTCCTGTTTGAAAATTTTCTGCTGGGAAATTTGGTTTTCAGGAAGGGCAGGTGGGTCTACTTTGAGACTTAAGAGGGTCTCCTTTTAGACATTGAGCCCTCATGCTTAAAACCCTCCCAGACTTCATCCTTTGCATATCTTCATTACTGATTATATCTTTCTCTGTACAAACAGAATTTTAATAAAGTTATTTTTAAGTTACTGTTGTATTTTTATCTTGCTTACATGAATTCTCTGTGACCTTTCCAATGAATTATTGAACCCAGTAGAAAAAGAATCATGGGGAATGGTGGAGAAGTTGGAGAACGGGATATATTTGACCTCCACCTCGTAGGAACTAGACTTGTCCTGATCCTTATGGTCAGAATTATTACCACACAAGCTAAGTGCTGCCTTCCAGTCATTCTGCCAAGGTGCTGGACAGATAAATGATGCAATCTTGGACATTCCAGACCAGTCCACCTGCCCCCTGATTATCACTGAATGCCTTTCATCAACGACACCTGAAGTGAAAGAATATCACAGCTGATTACTGCTCAAATCTATCCATAAAAACATTAGATATAATAAAAATATTGTTTTAAGTTTCTCAGTCATGGAGCAATTTATTATGTAACAATATATATATACATACGTATTATACATAACACATATGTATACGTACATACATATATACATACATGGAGCCCTGGTGGCACAGTGGTTAAGAGTTCAGGCAGCCATCAAAAGGTTGGTAGTTCGAATTCACCAGCTACTCCCTGGAAACCCTGCTCTGTTCTATAGGGTCACTATGAGTTGGAATCAATTTGACGACAATGGGATATATATATATATACACATATACCAACTGCATTTAAAGAAAACAATTTATTCATATTTTCTCTTCCATTTGCAATGTTCCACGCTAAGTGACACCTGTTCAGCTTTAAATCAGGTGTCAAGTATGTGGGTGGTGCAGTTGGTTAACTGACTCAGCAGCTAACTTAAATGCTGGCAGTTGAAGTCTACCAGAGGTGCCTCAGAAGAGAGTTCTGGCCATCTACTTCCAAAAAATCATCCACTGAACATCCTATGCAGTACGGTTCTGCTGTGACATACACAGTCACCGTGAGTCCAATTCAACTTAGTGGGAACAATAATGCTATCGGGCACCTAATTGTGCTGTGGGGTGTGTGTTTTGTTAATTCATTTCCAAGGCAAGGTTTCAGCTTTGTTTTGTATTAAGAGACACTACTGACAACTACAGAGGAGTTGTCATGAATTTGAGATGATTAAAAAGTAGAAAAAATCTTGTTAACAGAATTTGACGATAATAAGATTTCAGAGATAATTAGCATAGAGATGGAGCACAGCGAGACACTTCAAGTATTGAAAGACGCCATGAGAAAGAAATATTAGATATGCTCTTCATGATTCCAGAGAGCACAGCCTAGTGCTGATTAACAGCCATTTCAAAGAACTTTCTAACAATTTTATGCTCCAATGGAACTAGTTGCTTTCGAATATAGGGAGTTCCTGACAAAGAGAGAAACAGACACTTTATCAGTTTTGGTAGAGCTGTAACTGTGAGGTTATAGAGTTGTTGATATGCCTTGATGGTGTCAAAACAAATCTTCGGTTTTACTGACGTATACATAGGCTTTAAGGGACATGCTCCACCGAGATGGGGGTGTGTGTGTTGTAGTAGTACTAGTATCAAAGTGTAAAATGAAAAATGTTCTCTACTATACTATGGTTTTACTTTTTCCAGAACTGCATGATTTAATGTCTGAATACCATATAAAGGCTCTTACTGAGTCTTTTTACTTTGAATACATGTAAATTCTTTGGTGTCCTTGTGTGCATGGATATCCTAGTGTGATGCAGATGTAAACACGTTTGATTATAAACTTCACTAATGTATACAGTCTCATGGGTTAGATAAACACACATTAAGCTGCCCTAAACTGGACTGTGATATTCTATCCGAACTCCAGAAAATGAAAAACAACTCCAGAATATGAGAACCTACATAGAATCAGGTTGGAAGGGCAGATTGTAAAACAGAGAAAGGTCCTCTGAGTGCTTTTGTTTAAAGAATATGATTACTCATTTCTGTTTACGCATCCAAATAACCTGAGATTTTTACCTCTTTTCTTATCGAATATCAATGGTGTAGGTGGAAGAAAGAACATCTTAAAAACTGCATACAATATATTTTTCTAAGGCTTATTCATCCTCTGACTTGCCTTTATGAGAGTCTTTTTGATGGTGCAGTGGTTAAGAGCTACAGCTGCTAATCAAAGTGGTTAAGAGCTACAGCTGCTAATCAAAGTGTCAGCAGTTCAAATCTACTAGCCAGTCCTTGGAAACCTATGGGGCAGTTCTACTCTGTCCTATAGGGTGGCTATGAGTTGGCATTTACTCAACAGCAACAGGTTTGGTTTTTTTGATCTTTGAAAGGGTGAATATATATTCACATTTTCTACTCCTCATCCCAACTACAGGTCATCCAAATAAATATGTGCTGTGTAGCACCATGCAGTAGTGATGAAATGGTCATTATAGGACATTATAGGACTAAGTCCATATAGATTTACATATACTAAAAACTTCCTCATTTACTATGGTAATTAAATTATGAAGCAAAGCTTATTTTTATAAAAACAATTCATACCTGTGATAAATCATTCAAATAACAAAACAACATACACAATTTAAATATTAATAACAATTAACATTCAATGTTAAATCGCCAGTAATTTGTATATGTAATAATTTTCTCCCTCAATTTCACTATATTCTCCCCTTCCTTGTTGCTGTTATTCTCTCTCTCCCTTTCACAAACACACACTCACACTCTCACACACTTACTAACTTAATAAGTCGTTTTCTCAGAAGCCCCCCCTCTTAAAACTCTGTTTAAAACATTTATAAATCATGTATACAGATCAACGCTTCTGCACATAAAGGTCAATGTGTGAACGCTATAATTCAGATATAATAGGTTAGTAAATGCAATTTACTTAATTGACTTTTGTTGCGTAAGAAGCCTGAAGTTTACATCTATCCTACTGCTAATGGAAGCTACAAATCTGAAATGCGAAATTACCAACACAGACCCATTTAGAACCTTAAATAGAAATGTACATAATAGTCTCAATATAATTCAGTAACATAAAGCATGTCAGATTGGTTTGAGGGCTACATTCATAAATTATACTTAGTAATAGCCCTTTAATTGAAGTAAGAGCTGTACTGAATATATCTTAGATATTTACATGTAATTAGTTAATTTTTTAAATTTTGTGATATAAGGAAACACGTTTTTATTCAGAAGTACAGCTCTTACTTCAATTAAAGGGCTATTACTAAATGTAATTTATGAATGTAGCCCTCAAACCAATCTGACATGCTTTATGTTATTGAATAAGAATAAAACAAAAATATGTTCAATCATTATAGTAATGACTATAATTTGTCATAGTAAAAGAAAATAAAAGAATATATTTTTAAGTATAATTTAGCTCATTGTAAACGAATTAAACATGAATATGGGACAATTGATCCAATATACAGCAGATCCCGGGTGGCGCACTGGTTAAGAGCCATGGCTGCAAACAAAGTGCTTGGCAGTTCGAATCCATAAGTTGTTTCTTGGGAACCCTATGGGGCAGTTCTACTGTGTCCTGTAGTGCTGCTATGAGTTGGAATCAGCTTGACAGCAATGAGTTTAGAGTAGACATGTACTAGACAAATAAGTCAAATATTTTATTTGGTGAAATTGTAAAAATCCTTTAACCAACAAGTTGTCGTCGAATCAGTCAGGACTCATGGCGACCCAACATGTGTCGGAGTAGAATTGTGCTCCACAGCGTTTTCAATAGCTGATTTTTCAGAAGTAGGTTGCCAGGCATTTCTCCTGAGACACGTCTGGGTGAACTTCAACCTCCAAACTTTCATTTAGCAACCGAAGATGTTAACCTTTTGCACCATCCAGGTACTTCAAAGATCCTTCATGAATAAACAATACCTCGGACTATTTGACCCCTTCCTCAATGACTTCACAGGGACAGTCTGTTTTCCAGTTTGGGAAAAGGTCGGTGTTTCTCCAGATAAGAAGTTAGTTAGTTTGTGGGGCTGTCTTATATTTAAAAAAAAAAAACTATCTTCAAGCCACAATCAAGTCAAGCCTCTATGATAGTAACAAAATGGGAGGCCCATGTGAGAAAAATGGAGGGAAGATCAGACTCATATTACCATTTCACTCTAAACTGAAGACAAATGTTCTTTGAGTAGTAATAAAAATGTTCCTATTTCTATGAACCCATGAAATTCTATATATGGTTAGAATTTTGTATGAGATAAAGATATATATATATATATATCACACTCAAATACATATACAGTTGTGCAATGCGTAATATCCTCTTGGGCAACATCTGACCACATATACATCTGTGGTCCCATTAGGTTGTAATAGAGTTCAGAAATCCCAGTAAGATAATGGGACGCAGTGGATGTGACTGGATATGGTGTATGTAACAGCTTCCCACATGCAAGGTGTGTATCTCATGTGTCTTGTTTACAAAGTGTATAATGGTACAATACGTTATGACCCGTAATACATATGTCCTGATAGTCATAGCAAACTCCTATGCTACTTGCTTATGTGTATATATATATATTTAGTACTGCATTTCCTGCCATTATTTTAATGTGAACTTTCATTGCTTACAAATGGAAAATTTACCCTACCACAGTGTATACTTCATCCTAGGCAGCAGCATCCAATCGCATATATCCCTCCTCTCTTGAGTGTTGTAGTGTTATCTCTCTGTTTAATTTTCTTTCAAAAATATCACCATGAAGTGCATCATAGCTCCCTAATGCAGCAAAACCAGTGCTAATGATAGCAACAGCAATTGGCACAGGAGAACTATCAGTTTGAAAGGGGGACAAAAGGCTATTAAACAATATGAAGATGGAAAATCAGTGAATGCTATTGCACACAAGTTAGGCATGTCTGTCTGCTAAATATATAACATGATGTTCACCCAATGTCCAAATCACAGAATGTTCTATTTCACAGAATGTATTGTGGGCCTTAAATGACGCTTACCTGTGTAAGTATTCTCTGGATGAAATGGTACAATGTTGTTCTTAGGTGCCGTTGAGTTGGTTCTGAATCACGGTGATCTTATGTACAACACAGTGAAACACTGCATGGTCTTGTGCCATTCTCAAAATCATTGCTATGTTTGAGCACACTGTTGCAGCCATTATGTCAGTCCATCGTATTGATGGTCTTTTTTTTTTTTTTTTGGCTGCCTCTGGATCCCGTTTCTGGCTCATCATCATCTGACCTCCAGTTCAGAACTCCAAATTCTGTCTTAGTTATCTAGTGTTGCTATAATAGAAATACCACAAATGGGTGGGTTTAACAAACAGAAATTTATCCTCTCACAGTTTAGGAGGCTAGAAATACAAATTCAAGGCATTAGTTCTAGGGGAAGGCTTTCTCTCCTGTCAGCCTCGGGGAAGTTCCTTGTCGCCTTTCAGTATCTCTGGGCACAGCATCCCTTGGAGATCTCCATGTGTCTTGGTATCAGTCTTTCCCTGGGCCTAGGAAGTTCTCAGTTCAGGGATCCTGGGTCCAAATGATATGCTTCACTGGAGTCTTTTTTCTTGGTGGTAGTTGGTCCTTCCATCTCTGTTCACTTCTCCCTTGTAAGAAAAACGTGATGCAGACCACACCCCAAGGGATCTCCTTTTGCATTGGATCAGGGCTGTGACCTGAGTAAGAGTGGTGACTTAAGTAAGGATGATGAATTCCACCCTAATCTTTCCTCATTAACATAACAAAGATAACCACAACCTAATCCTCTTTAACAGAACCTAATCTGTCTCATTAATCACAGGCAGAGATTAGGATTCACAACACATCAAAGCATGACAAAATGGAGGACAATCACACAATACTGGGAAACAGGGGTTAGCCAATTTGATACATATTTTAGGGGCAGCAGGGAATACACCACAGTACTTTGAAAAAAACATTCAATTTCAGAAGGCATCATGGAGGATTTCTATCTGTAATTAAGCTTTGAAAGACAGGCAAACATTCTTGGTAGAAAACATTGTCCGAATAAAGACACAAAAACAAATATAAACTTAGGCCGTCTGCTATAATTTAGTCAAAATTGAGGACAAACCAAGTTAAACCATTTCTTTCACATCACGTATGAGCCGTTTTGTCAAGCGAAGGAACTCTTTAGTTTACAGTTGTTAGCTTTACATTGTGAAGCCATAACCTCTTGTCAACATTTATATTTAGGTTTTGCAGACTAAATAATTCTTTTATCTCTCTGAGTTATATGTGGCATGTTTTCCATAACACAGTAGTGTCTTTCAGTTGTTTCCTTCTGAACTTCCAGTCAATTCAAATTATGTAAAACAAATATAAAACTGGTAGCTTCAATTAGCCCACCCACTTAGAATGACATATAATAACTTTTGTTTTTCTATATGTAATCACTAATCCTTTACATTCCTGAATCAATCATGAACTTCAATATAATAAGCACTTAAACAAACAGTGGTAAAAATAAAACAGATCTTATACAGAAAATAATTTAGAATTTTTCATTACACTTTCCATTTTGAAACAATAAGAAAAACAGCAGTGAACCATACCTGTTTTTTTATGAATCTCCCAAATCTTTTTTCTTCTATATTTTTTGTCAGGCTACATTTCACTGTTTTTGATTTTTACAATAATTCATCCCAATTGTATGAGAATTCCCAAAATAATTTAGGGTACATATATCATTTTTTGTATGATTTTGCACAGTAAGATTGTTGGGAAACTGAAAACTTGTCTGCTGATGAAAAGCTGACGACTGTCACCTGAAATTGACATCCAGACAAGACTTTGCAAGTGCTCCTAGTACCAGGAATGCAAAGAAGCCGCACATAATAGCACGGTAAGTGTCCCAAAATCAGCCCTTAATTTGAAACTTCTTATTCAGAACATTTCTTCTGTCAAAAATAGCTATTTAATAGTAAGTTTGAATGACAATTACAGTGGAGTTTCTTCTTAAAACTACTCTGCGCTGACTTCTACACTCACACTGTGACATTTGTTTTGTAATGAGTCATCCTATAAACAATTCATGATGTAGCATCAGAAAAGGGGGGGAAAAAAGAAAATACTCTAAAATTTTACCTGAAGGGGATTTGAGGTTATAAATGACTTCTCAGAATTACATATTTTGTTAAAATTGTATTCTAACTATGAAAATTATTTTGTAGTTTTTCAAAAAGGTACACTATTAAAACCAAATGAAACAAAACTCATTGTTTTCATGTCTATTCCAACTCATAGCGACCCTATAGGACAGAGTAGAACTGGCCCACAGGGTTTCCAAGGAGCTGCTGGTAGATCTAAAACTGCCAACCTCTAGGTTAGCAGCCAAGCTCTTAACCACTGCACCACCAGGGATTCAGACAAGTTATTAATGTCCCATAAATTAAAAGAGAGAGGAATTTATATTTCAAAATCCTATTAAGTTAATACAGCGAAAACTGTGAGAGCAGGAATGTGACAAGACTGCCTTATTTTTCCTGGTCTTGCCAGTTTTCAGCCTTTTTCAGGGTGTAGTCTTACCACTTTTCTATTGTCTCTGTTAGTGGGAAATATTTGAGTTTTCCTTCTCTGACTGGTTTTCACCTTACACAGGTTTACACAGGCTCTGGCTTTTACAGGTTTTATTGTATCTAAAATAGTCACATAGAAAATGTTAAACCTCAGGATTCATAATTTCAAAACAGATACACATATATTTCTCATCTTGAGGTTTTGTGTTGGCCCTATCTTTAGGAAGTCCCTGAAATTATTTATAGGAATAAATAAGAACACTATCATGGCCCATAATGAGTTTCATACATTGAGCTAGCAGTGATATAGGAATTGCCTTCTCAGAATATGGTCTAATGCTAGCCCATCCCTAAAAAAAAAAAAAAAAAAAAGGCTAGAAACAGGGGCATTTGATTATCATTAGGTTTGGTTCAATTTTTAGTTGTCATAGATCATAGATCAATAATATCAATGTTATTTTCAAACAGTATATTGATTAGACAGCAATGAACTTGATTTTTTTGAATGGCAGAACAAACCACATCATTATCAATCAAAATCCATTTAATCCTGTCACTCTGTGTCAAAATAATTCATTTCTTCACTTGTTGAACAAATACTTATTTGTTTCAGTATTGTTCCAGGCTCTGGAAATACAGTAGTAAGTAAAAAAAAAAAAAAAAATTCCACTTCTCATGAATATTCTAGCTGAAGGAGCCTGGAGAATGTAAATTATACAATTTAATAGAAGACGGTAAATGTTATGAAGAAAAGTAAAGCAGGATAGGACGGATAAAGAGTATTGGAGCAAAGGTGGCCCTGTTTCTGACAGAGTAGTCAGAGTAGGTTGGGGAGATAATATTTTTGCAAAAAATTGAAGGAGGTGAATGACGGGGTTATGTGACTATGTGGGGATAATAGCATAAATGTTGTTGTTGTTGTTGTTACGTGCCATCCAGTAGGTTCTGATTCATAGCAACCCTATGTGTTACAGAATGAAACACTGTCCAGTCTTGCGCCATGCTCGTAATAGCTGTTGTGCTTGAGTCCATTGCTGCAGCCTCTGTGTTAGTCCATGATGTTCTTCTCCAGGGGTTGATCTCTCCTGATAACATGTCCAAAGTATGTAAAATGTAGTCTTGTCATCATTGCTTCTATGGAACATTCTGATTGTACTTCCTCCAAGATAGATTTGTCCTTTTCACAGTCCATGGTATATTCAATATTCTTCACCAACACCACAATTCAAAAGAGTCAATTCTTCTTCTGTCTTCCTTATTCATTGCCCAGCTTTCCCATGTATATGATGCTATTGAAAATGCCAGGGCTTGGGTTATGTGCACCTTAATCTGCAAGGCGACATCTTTGGTTTTGAGCACTTTAGAGAGATCTTTTGCAGCAGACTTGCCCGACGCAATGCGTCTCTTGATTCCTTGACTGCTGCTTCCATGGGTGTAGATTGTGGATCCAAGTAAAATGAAAACCCTGCCAACTTCAGTTTTTTCTGTTTGTCATGATGCTGGTTATTGGTCCAGTTATGAGGGTTTTTGTTTTCTTCATGTTGAGGTATAATCCACATTGAAGGCTGTGGTCTGTGATCTTCATCAGTAAGTGCTTTAAGTCCCCTTTACTTTCAGCAAGCAAGGTTGTGTATCTGCATAATGCAGGTTGTTAATGAGTTTTCCTCCAATCCTGATGCCCCATTCTTCTTCATACAGTCCAGCTTCTCAGATTGTTCGCTCAGCATACAGTTTGAATAGGTATGATGAAAGATATAACCCTGGCTCACACCCTTCCTAACTTTAAACCACACAGTGTCCCCTTGTTCGGTTTAAACAACTGTCTCTTGATCCATGTTCAGGTTTCTTGTAAGCTCAATTACGTGTTCTGGAATTTTCATTCTTCCCAATATTATCCATAATTTGCTTTGGTCCACACAGTTGAATGCCTTTCCATAGTCAATCAAACACAGGTAAACACCTTTCTGGTTTTCTCTGCCTTCAGCCAGGATTCATCTGACATCAGCAACTAACCAGCAAATATCCTTGGTTCCGCATCTTCTTCTGAATCCTGCCTGAATTTCTGGCAGTTCCCTGTCGATATACTGCTACAGCCACTTTTGAATGATCTTCACCAAAATTTTACTTTCATGTGATATTAATGATATTATTAGAGAATTTCCACATTGGGTTGGATCACCTTCCTTGGGAATAGGCATAAATATGGATCTCTTCCAGTCAGTTGGCCAGGTAGCTGTCTTCCAAATTTCCTAGCATGGACGATTGAGTGCTTCCAGCGCTGCATCCATTTGTTGAAACATCTCCACTGATATTCCTTCAGTTCCTGGAGCCTTGTTTTTTGCCAATGCCTTCAGTACAGCCTGAATCTCTTCTCTCAGTATCTTCGGTTCCCAATCATATGCTACCTCCTGAAATGGTTGAGTGTTGATTACTTCTTTTTGATATAATAACTCTGTGTATTCCTTCCACCTTCTTTTGATGCTGCCTGCATCCTTTAATATTTTTTCCCAAGGAATCCTCTACTATTGCAACTCGAGGTTTGAATTTTTTCTTCAATTCTTTCAGCTTGAGAAATGCCAAGCATGTTCTTCCCTTTTGGTTTTCTATCTCCAGCTTTTTGCACATGTCATTGTAATACTTTGTCTTCTTCAGCCACCCTTTGAAATCCTCTGTTCGAACTTCATCATTTCTTCCTTTCGCTTCAGCTACTTGGGGTTCAGGAGCAAGTTTCAGAGTCTCTTATGACACCCATTTTGGTCTTTTCTTTCTTTCTTTTTAATGATCTTTTGCTTTCTTCGTGTATGATATCCTTTATGTCATTCCACAACTCATCTGGTCTTTGGTCACCAGTGTTCAACGCATCAAATCTATTCTTGCGGTGGTCTCTAATAGCATATATAGCAAATAAAAAATCCATTCCGAACAGTCCATATTTTCAGGAGAAGGAGGATGACCAGTGTGGCTGGAGTCTAATAAAGAAAAAAAGTAACTGAGGAAATAAAGGCGGTGGTGGGGAATTTTGTGCCATTGTGAGAATTTTTTATTTTTACCGCAGAATATATGGAAATCCCCTAGGGTATTTTAGGCCATCTAGCTGCTATTTCGAGAATATATTTGTAGAATTGTAGAGCAAGAGTGAAAGTAGAGTTAGGAGATAATTGCAATAACTTAGATGACAGATAATGATAATTTCAGCTATGGTGTTAATCGTTAAAGTGATGAAAAATAGGTATGTTCTGGATATGTTTCATAACTAAAGCAACTAGTATATACTGATAGATTGGATGGGAGACATTAAATAAATTTATATCAAGGATGATTCCTAGTTTGAGCAATTAGAAGTATATAATTGTCATTAACTAAAATTAATAAGCAGTGGTGGAGTGAAGCAAGTTAGTAGAAGATATCAAGAGTTCAATTTTGACTATGTTAATTTTGATATTAAATATCTGAATGTTGCCAATGAGGAGACAGCTGGGAAGACAAGCCTGGAGTCTTACTTATGTGTGTCTTGTTCATATATAATCAGGCCAGTAGTACCAGTATCATTCTTTTTCTAGATATGAATCCACTTCTGATCTGTTTCACCAAGACACACCAAATGATTTTTTACAAGTGTATAATATTTTCCAGTTGTTTTTCATGTTTTCTCATAATAGTCCTGTGAAATAGGTAGAGAAAATGAGGAAAACGATTTATAAAAGCTGAGTAAGTTGCTCAATATAACAAGTAATTCATTTGCAAGTCTAAAAACAATGTCTAACGAGTTATGAACAATTTTTTGAAGACTATTCTACTATTATCAGTGACTTTTGCACTATTGTATACACTAGGAATTTTTAAGGCTATCAGAAATAAGTATTTTTCAAAATATACGTATGTGGATTTTGAAATCATGCATACCAATGCTGGCTGTTTAACAATGATCATTTCATTATGAGAAACAAGAGGAAAGTATTGCAAGAGATTAGGCTACCTTTCATCAAGGTAAACAGAATACTTACATTTTTTACACAAAACCAAAAAACCAAACCCACTGCCAGTAAGTCAATTCCAACTCATCTTGACCCCAAAGACTTTCCAAGGCTGTAAATCTCTATGGAAGCAGACTGCCACACCTGTCTCCCATAGATCTGCTGGTGGTTTTGAACTGTTGGCCTTACAGTTAGCAGTGAAGGGCCTTAACCACTGTACCACACATGGCATATAGAAACTTAGCAGTAAGACCATTAGTATACATGTATTTCTTAGACTTTTGGATGACACAGTACATCTCTTTTCACAACCACAATTACAATTCCAGCTGAAAACATAATACAACTAAGACTCACATAGTATATCCTATTCTTAGTTGGTCATCTCTCATAATTTCACTTGCAAGTGTCATACAACCTCGGCCAAACTGATATAAATTGTAAACTTAAAGTTCAGGAGCAGAGGTGGTCATGTCAACTTGCTGGTCACAACAACTCCTCTGTAGGGAAGTGTCTGGGAAAAAATTACACGTAAGTAAAATTACCTCAACTTTAAAAAAGTACCCTTTGGATTCAGGATGACAGGTAGTGGCAGAAAATAAAATAAGATGACGTAAATGGCGACATATTTTCAGTCATTTCAAGGAAGAAAAAAACCAAACCAAGCCCATTGCTGTTGAGTTCATCAGGGAAAATACCCACTTGTACCATGAAGAAGGGTTTAACTTGGGTCTAAAACAGCCCAAACTGGCCCTGAATGCAGTTCCCTAATTATCAAAAAGAGCTAACAGATTTATAAAGCAACAGACTTTAGTGAAATTTACTGAATAACGTCTTAACTTGTAATATTTATTACTTAGGCTTCATGAGTTGCCTTAGGGATGTGGACATAATCCTTAACATAGCTTGAGAGGAGGCAGCCTTTCCCATGGAACAAACAGCTATAATTACTCCCAGTTCCTTCCTAGTGCTAACATTTTTTGGGCTTCATAACAAACCATTGCACTCCCCCTCTGAAGCCTCATTATTTCTTTAAATAAGCAACAGGGCTAAAGAGATCCAATTCCTGGGTAACAATTCCAGCATGATGCCCCCATGTCTGACTACCCCCTTCTTCAGGGATTCAGGCTGGAAAACTTGCATTGTGCTCTGTGCAATGAAATGTACAATACTTGGAATATAAAACCAGGTGGGGATCCTTGCACCTTGTACACGGTGCAAGGAGAGGGGGCACTTGACGAAGTTTTCAATCCCACCCAGACAGATTTTGAGCCAGGGAGTACTGCTCATGTTGGAACTTTTCCTGTTGTACCCCGTCTATTGTCTGTGAGTAATTAAGATGGCTTTTACTATTGTCAGCATCATATACATGTCTCATGTGTATGACTTGATCAGGATAAATGAACATAACACCCATAGGGTGGTAGGCAACAGTGAATGAAATTCTCATCCCAGTACTCTGCTTAGTTAATAAATTAGTTGGTTAGTTAGTTAATAAAACTAATGAAACAGCAAGATGTCAGTATTTAAGACATGCATACCAGAAAGCAATTTCTATACAGCAGGAATAACTCATCAGAAAGGTAATAAAAGTTCGATTTATCATAGCAACAAAAAATAAAATCAATAAAATTGCATTTATGAGGCTGTAATATATGAAAAAAAATTTTTTAGAAGGTATAAAGCACTATCTGACTAAATAGAAAAGCATTAGATTTTCAGAAGGTGAAGAATGTGTTGTAAAATAAAAGTTTATTACAAATTAACTGATGCAATTATTGTAATTCAAATTTAAATACTATTTAAAAAATAAAAGTAAGAAATAAGTAACACTAAAGAAAAAAAAGTAACACTACCAAGCCTAGTAAAGATTAAATCAGGTGAAAAGCTACACAAATTACAGTGTGTTGAATACTGACCCCTCCCCCAAAATCTATGTCCACCTGGAACTTCAGAATGGCATCTTATTTGGAAACAGGATCTTTGTTTAAGAATGTCAAGATGAACTCATCCTGGATTTGGGGTTGTCCCTAAATCCAATGGCTGGTGTCTTTATAAAAAGGGAGGAGGACACATAAAGACACACAGCGAAAAAGTCATATGACAATAGAGGTAGATATTGGAGTTTGGCTGCTACAAGCCAAAGAAATCCAAAAGCCACCAGAAGCTGAATGGGACAAGAGAGGATCCTCCTCTAGAGACTGTACAGGGACTTGACAACAATGAGTTCGGTGTTTTGGTTTTGGCCTTGCTGACACCTTGATTTCAGACTTCTGGCTTCCAGAGCTGTGAGGTAATAAATTTGTTTTAAGCCCCTCATTTTGTGGTGCTTTGTTACAGTGGTCTTAGGAAACTAATACAGTAATTAAAACATATTTGCACGCGTATGTGAATAAGAGATTAGAAATGAAACAAATGCTGCAGAAATTGACTCCAGTATTCTACTCAAAGGCTGTCATATCACAAAGATTTTCTTTGATGGTCTTACGTAAAATTTAATTTCCTCTCTTTCTACATTGTCTTGTTTTACTTTACTTCACTGAATCACTAATTGCCATATTGCATATCTTGTTTAGGTGTTTATTCTCAACTTCCTCCTAAGAGAAAGTAACTCTATGAATAAAAAAAAAAGCATTTTTATAGTAATGAAAAAAAAAACAACACTTTTTTCATTACTACATAACCTGTGTCTACAAGATTATCTAGATCAATAAATATGTAATGATGGGATGTCTAATGCATATGGTAAAAGTAAGCATCTCAGAATAATTGGGAAGGAAAGCTTTTTCAAATAGTAATAATGATATGGTTTTTCAAAAGTATATAGTGATTCTAACCTATATAGTTTTGCAAAATAAAGTTCAACAGAGAAAAGAGACTTAAAAAAAAAAAAAAACTTTAAGAGCATAGATGGAGAAATTCCAAAGTCTAAAAATTAAAACAAATTACTAAGGAAAAAATTAACATATTTAATTCATATTAACATTTTTAATTTTGTACTAATCTAAATGAACCATTTATTTGAATTATGCTCTAATCTTAGAAGATGGTTAATAACCAGGCCCTTAATAAGTAAATATTTGTACATTCGTCTAGTGATATAATAATAAACAAATAACAATACTACTACTACTAACATTCATTTATGTAAGACTGTAAAATATTTTACTAACATTGGTATTTTTATTTTACAGTCAAGAAACTGATAATCACAGTTGTGGGGTAATTTGAACACCATGACATGTTGGAAGCAAACCTGGAGTGACAATTCTTTGGTTATGTTGAAGAAGTACACCCACTCCTTACTTATTTACATAGTTAGGTGCCAAAGACCAGGTGGTTACATGAAAATTGGTGTTATGTGAAAATGGTGAATGACAACATTGGGTCACAAAATGAAGGATGATTATATCATTACACAACTGCCAAGTTACATTATTACATAATTGTCATTTACATCATTACGTACCTGCCAAACCACTGATTATCATTGCCCAGCCAGACAGATGCAAATCCTAAACTGTTACAGCCAGCGTTATTCTCTCCTCACAACTTGGTGCTTGTTATTGCCAAACACGAGTCATTAATGCTCAAAATAGTCAGATAGTAGACTTTTTACTATTGCTGTAAATGTGAAATATCAGATAACGATAGTCAATAATCATTTGGGTGTAGTCATTTGGGAAAATAGAGTGTTTCTCAATTAGGCTAGGAAGGTGAATCTCATAGAGTCACCACACAAGCCACATTTGGAAATTTCATCTTATTATTATTCTAATTGCATATAAACTAGTTAAAATTGAACTAATTAGGCACGGTCTTCTTGTAGTTAAAAAAAAAAAAAAAGGATTAACTTGGAACTGAGTATTATTATCTAGGGGTCCCAGCAACTTTATGGTTTGCAAACTTGGAGATGTATTTCGGAATTATAAGGAAGGAAAAGGAAATATGTTTCCAGGCTGTGTTTTCACTTTGAGGAACTTATGAAGAATGCTGCTACGAACATTCTAGTCCTTTCATGAACATACACAGACGTCTCTGTTGAGTATAGAACAAAGTGGCATTGCTGAGCCATATGGCATGCATATATATTCAGCTTTAGTAGATACTGTCAAATACCTTTCCAGAATAATTGTAGTAATTTACATTATCACCAGCAATGAACGAAAGTTCAAGTTTTCAAGTTACTCTATATCCTCAACAAGAATTCACATGTCATATCTATTATAGGATTCTAATGGGTGTGTAATAATGTAATGTTGCATTTTTGATAAGGCTTACCTGAGGACTAATGACGTTTTGCATCTTTCCGTATGTTTATTGCCACTTGCATATCTTATTTGTGAAGATACTGTTCAAGTCCTTTGTCTATTTTTCTTTTCTCTATTAATGGAATTGTCTGACTTGTCCTCAGCTATTTGTGTTTTTACTGTATTTTAGATATAAGGTCTGTAGATATACATATGATTTCTGCCAGTTCACTTATTCTTAAGCATGCATATTTACCCACAAAATGGTCATTTAAGGAAGAGAAGTTTTAAATTTTAATGAATTCTAACACCAAAACCAAACCAAACCTGTTGCCGTCGAGCCGATTCAGCTTCTATTCTTTTTTCAGTTAGTGTTCCCGTCTTCTGTTTAAGATATCTATAACTTATTCCCATGCTCTGAAGACATTGTTCTATATTTCCTTCTAAAAGCTTTATTGGTTTACATTTTGCATTTTGATTCAAAATTCATTTACAATTGATTTTCACACAAGAGTGAGGTTTCATTTTTTCCTCACATGATGTCAAATTCGTCCACAACCATTTATTGAAAAGACCATCCTAGCTTAAATACAATGTAGAATTATTTTGGTATAAAACAGAAACTTTTTTTTTTTCATAAATTTGAAAGACACCTAGAGTAAAAAAAAAAGTATGTATTCTCATTAAAAAAAAAAATCATGTATTTTTCTAAAAAAACATTTCCTGGCTGTTCATCTGTTTCTGTCTGGTTGAAATTTTTTTTTTTTCTTATATTAAGAAGGAAGTATACAGACAATGGCTTAAAAAAGGAATAGTTTGAAATCTACACTTTTCCTAGTGAATTATGAGCCATACTTTAATTTGATTCTAAAATATTGCCTGTTTGCCAGTGCTATTTTAAATAAGCCAGGTGAATATGCTTAGTGCATTTCAAGAGGTATTTCATAAAATAAAGTTTATTTTGTACTGTGGTTTGATTTGAATCCAAGTAAATTCATCTATATTTTGGGGCATGCAACCTGACCTTTAGTCTTCGTGGATGACCGTCTTCAGACTGTGTCCCTGGTTAATGTTCCATTCTCTGTGTTCTTTCAGCTACTGTTTATTTACAGAATTTCTTAAAAAAAAAAAGCTTGGAAAAACATCACTCAATAAGAGATGCGTGAAAGAAGACATGAAAAGGAAATTTAATAACCATTATTTTTCCAGGTCATGTTGATTTTATGTCATTAAAAAATGAAGTTGTCTTAATTATTGAAAATATGAAAAACTCTAGCATCCGTGTAACAGCAAGCCAATATAAAGTCTGGAAGAGCATAAACTTCTTTTTTCATTATAGCCACAGTAGTTTTATAAGTTTATTGGTGGATATAAGATATTCAAATATATTTTCTAGGAATGCCATATGCAGCAGGTTTTGTCTAAAACAAAAACAAAAAACAACAACAATGAAACAAAAGCCAGTGTTGTGAAAATCAAAGAAAATAAATTGGGAAATAATGTAGTAAATTTTTTTTTTTTTTTTAATTTCAGTTATGTTGAAAATGGAAACCCTGGTGGCATAGTGGCTGTTAACCAAAGGTCATCAGTTGGAATCCACCAGGCGCTCCTTGGAAACCCTATGGGGCAGTTCTACTGTCCTATAGGGTCACTAAAAGTCAGAGTTAACTCAACGGCAATGGGTTAATGAGCATGTTAAAAATATTTCTTCAAATGTGGGTAAATACTATATTCACAACTCTAGAAGAAAAAAAAATCTGTATTGTGTTTCTCCGTATAGATCAGTAGTCTAGACTTTCCAGTAATATGTACATAGGATAAAATGCTGACTGTGTCTTATATTATAACCTTAGGGACAAATAGCACGATCCGCTCTTTCTATCATCTTCTCTTCAAAATGATACAGGTAATTAACCTCTAGTGTTGGGAGAAGTAAGGAATCATTTATTTAGAGTGCATCTCATAATATTGGTACTTTGAGTATGATTGTTTTAGGTTTCTGGGTAGGGGTCACCTTCTTTGTGTCTAATTAATCTCCAATTTCTAAAATATCTAATACCTTCAATAAATATTAGTTAAATGAATGAACATTGAATGCCCAGACTGTGTAAGGGACTGTAGATTTTCATGCGATACAGAGGTTGTAGTGTGTATAGTTCTCTCCCTCCATGGTTTAGTGATGCTAAAATGAGGCTTTCACTAACGTAACCAAGAGATAGGACGTTATATAGATTTAGAATTAGTGATATTAGTAAAAAATGACATCAGTATTTAGAAGAAAAAGAGAGACCAGTGCATGAGTCCGTCAGAGAGTATTTAAACTAGGAAGTGATATTCAAAATTAGAAACTCTAGGCAAAATTTAATGGGTATAAAATTCAGGGGAGATAGTAGAGAAGAGATATGAACAAAGGTATGGAAATAGAGCTCATATGCTACCTCTTTTGCTCAGCAAAATAATTTGTCACACCACCCAATATGTGAGGAAATTATTTTCAGTAAAAAACATGAAATAAATGGATAGTAATAATGGTCAGAAAAGAAATGGCAGAGAACACAAATTTTCACTGATATGTTTTAGAGTTTTTGGTGCTAGAAAAAATACTCAGCAAACTGAATTTTAGTCTATTTCATTATTGCTTATAGAATCTCTATAAATAAGGTACCCCCTTATTGTCTGGACCTGGGCACATTACTGCTGAATTTTGCCATTAGCATACAGTTGGCCTTATTCATAAGTGCTGGAGACAAGTTTTCAATTAATTTGATCTGATTAATATAGCTCACTCTGTCTTTACTATGGAGCCCTGGTGACGCAGTCGTTAAGAGCTACAGCAGCAAATCAATAGTTGGCAGTTCGAATCCATCAGCAACTCCTCAGAAACCCTATTGGGCAGTTCTATTCTGTCCTATAGGGTCGTTATGAATTGGAATCAACATGATGGTAATTTTTCTCTTTTTGGTACCTTTACTACACACATGCTCTGCATCTCAATAAAAATACGATAGCAAACTCCTCATATTTACTGAAAGTATAAGCCCTTATTTTTGAAGAATGAAAAACTAGAAGAGAAGCACGGGGTGAGAGAGAACAAAAGGTGAGGGCATGAAACAGCTGAATTAAGCTGGACTGATGGTTAATTTTCTAATTACTACAATATATTTGTTTATAGATTATTTGGTATGTTTGCAGATATCTTCATATGGCTTATTATTTTAGAGTTAAGAAAGATATTTTCTTTCCCCCCAACTATTTTGCTTAAAATCACTTTGACAGGAAACAATATGTTCTTTCTTACAATTACAAATAAAATTTAAATTAAAGACAAATAAATAAAATAACCGGGAGGCTGTAAATCTAGTTTATGTTCATATTACTGCCATTAAAGTTTATGTCTAATAAATGGTAGGGCTCAGTTGGGCTAGATGATCTTTAAGACACTTTTCTGCTACAAGACTATGTAATTATCTGGTTATCATATAAGCAGTTGAATGTTGGTGATGGACACCAGATTCTTTCCAAATGAGTTGTTTTGACACAGAGAAACAATGAAGAGCTAGAGGGCATTGGTTCCACCAAGTGAAAGTAAGAAAGCAAGTTTAAAACAAAGGGAGACATGCACAGAAAGAACAGATATTCTTTGAGTAATAAATATTATCCCAAAGAAATAATCTTTTCAATTCTCATTTCACTCTTCTATATATTATTGTATATCTTTGACAAATAAGTATTCAGAAAAACATAATGGGATAGCTTGTTTTTGTATCCATGAAATTATGAAGTACTGATATTTAATGATGCAACATTTTTCTTATTGCTAGGTTAGGTTGAGTAGCATATGCCAAGACAGGCTATCCATAAAGATACCAACTTAGATATTTAGAGTCTCTGGGCGAGGGCACCGGGTTGGGGCTGAATTTAAGTTTAAGAAGCTTCCATTAAAGTGTTGCTGGAATAAACAATTGATTAGTAGTCATTCTAACATAGATAGGTGAATATTGTATAAATGACATGCAGAGAAAGCTTAAGAAAACAAAATTAATTCGCGCACTGGGGGCAAGAAGCATTTATATTGTTCCATAGATATATGGAATCATTGGTAAATAAAATCAATAAAAAAAAAAATCAATAAAGCACCCTATTTTTTGCTGCATCTTTGGCATTAAATAGTTTAAAAGAACGTTATAAAATATCTTCAAAATTATATATGATATAACTAAAAATTAAATCAGGTGATAGGGATAGTTCAAAAATTAAAGATAAGATTAGCACACAGTATAATACAGACATAAGTAAAATGTCTTCTGTCTTAGCTATCTAGCACTGCTCTAAGAGAAATGCCACAGGCAGATGTTTTTAATAAACAGAAGTTTATTCTTTCACAGCCTAGTAGGCTAGAAGTTCAAATTCAGAGTGCCAGCTCCTGGGGAAGCATTTCTTTCTATGGCTCTGGAGGAAGGCCCTTGTCATCAATCTTCCCTTGGTTTAGGAGCTTCTTTGCTCAGGAACCTCAGATCCAAAGGATGTCTCTGCTTGTCACCACAAATCGCAGGTTTGAGCCGCCTGCCGCAAAACCAATACTGAGGCAGAAGGAGGTAAGAAGTAAGAGGGCTTTATTGAATACCAGTGTTCAAGAGACAGAGGGAGTTAAATTTCTCCCAAATTCTGTCTAATTCTAAAGAGCTAGTGGGAGAATTTTATAGGGAGAAGTTCAGGGTTACCTAATGTTTTGATCACGCAGTTCACAGATGGGTCTTATACGTTACAAAACAACTACAAGAAACTCTTTATTAAACTAAAGATATGCACGTCAGCCATCTGGACTCTAATCAGTATGTTTGTAACAGTCTTAAAAAAACTCACATAAGAATCTCTCAGCTAGTGGACCTGTTCTGTCAAGTCCATTCTGGTTGAGATAGGGAGCAAGAGAAAGTTGTAGATTAAAAACATCAGGAATCTTTTCTAGCTGCCCTCTTATAGGCTGAAGGCCACTTCTCAAGAGAACAAAGAAAAGAGAGACCAAGGCCACAGGAGCTGAGAGAGCTCCGCACCCTTTTGGAAGAGACTGGTGCAGCTGGTGCAATAAAAAAATGTTTTCAGAGATTACTTAAAGCATCATTACGGCGTTAGTTATGTCAAGTTCTCTGTCACCCATTGTTAATAGGAGAAAACCTGTTGTAAGGTATTAGGGTGTTTGTTAAGAGTGGAACAGGCTGCTCAGCCCTATCTTGAGCAGAACCTGTGCCATTTTCTAAAGCCTAGAGATTAATCAGTTTATACACTATTCTAAAACAAACAAGAAAATATATTCTGTCTCCTTTAATATTGGAAACCCTGGTGGTGTAGTTATTAAGTGCTATGGCTGCTAACCAAAGTGTCGGCAGTTGGAATCTTCCAGGTGCTCCTTGGACACTCTATGGGGCAGTTCTACGCTGTCCTGTACGGTTGCTATGAGTTGGAATCGACTTGACGACACTGGGTTTGGTTTTTTTGTTTCCTACTTTAATATTAAAACACTGGAGAAAAACTATTTTCTCTATTTCATGCTTCTGACACTGCTTTTTTGGTGGTATGAAGTCCCCAACTCTCTGCTGGCTTCCCTTTCCTTTTAACTCTTATAAGACAAAACGTGATGCAGGCCACACCCCAGGGAAACTCTCTTTACTTTCAATCAGGGGGTGTGACCTGAGTTAACATGTTACATTTCACTGTAACTTTTTTACATAATCTAATCTTGCCTCATTAACAAGATTGTTATTGTTAACAATATAATCATTAACAAGATTATATTGTTTCATAGATATAAGGAATCATTGGAAAATAAAATCAATAAAGCACCCTATTTTACAACACATGGGAAATGTAGGCTTTACAACACACAGGAAAATTACCTCAATCACAAAATGGAGGACAACAACACAATACTGCGAATCATGGCCTAACCAAGTTGATGTATATTTTTCAGGGACACAGTTCAATCTACGATAACATCTTATAAACTATTATATTTCTTTGAGTTTGTTAAAAACACAAGGTTTTAATTAGGCTTTTAAATTATAGTGTATGACATATATATTGCCTTTTTTTTTTTTTTTTAGGTAAAGATGTTCCAGAAAATATTGTTTGATTTTTAAAACTAAATTTCAAAGTAAATTATTTTTCTGGTGTATTACCTTAAAGACTCATTGTATATTCTGGCTGCTCATTATCATTGACTTCAGCAGTCAGTGGTTTGCTTTTAAAAAATACTTGGAAATCTTTAGGGGTTTATAAAGATATCGATTGAATCTAATGTACAGTCAAGATTGAAAAATATGGCCCCAAGGCTGTGAAATATTGAGAAGTTCCATGTATTCCAATGCTATTACTCTTAGCAGAATTTCCTTACTATAAGATTGGTTTAGTTTATTCACTTTTGTCTATTTTTATAGTACCTGGGCACTGTCCCTCCACTCTAGAATGAAGTATGAGCTTCAGTTACCCCAATACAACTGCCATTGATCCATCATCATGCTGTATCTCATACCTCCTGACTGCAATTTTTAAAAAAAGAATAAGGGAATAGATTATCTGCTCTCCTAAAATGGTATCTATGACATTTACTATTACAGACAAATGTTAGTATACAGACTCAGTAATATAAATTAACTATAATTTATATCATATTTTATTAACATATAAATACAAACATATATTGGTAGTTCATGGAAAATTATGCATTTACTTTGATTACTATTAAGGTGAAGAAAAGCAGAAAACTCTATGTCGGGATATTTGAGTTTTACTAGGGACTCATCCAGTGGTCTCATGTAATTGTAGATAACTTATATAATCTTGAAAAATAAACACAAGATTGTTCACCTGGAAAGCATCTTTAAACTTTCTGTCACATTTTTTTAATACACATTGGTTTAGGTATTTAAGTGACTGTTCTAAGTTTTCTCCTTTTCAATAATGTATTGTATTACTTTCTTGGGTGATAGAAGCTCCAAACTAATGCTTAGGTTTTTTATCCCTTCTCTACCTCTTGTAAACAGACTTTAATCACCTGCTAGTTCATTGTATACTGTGTGTATTAACACATTCTTAAGAATTCTGTCTAAAAGCATAAATATTTCCATTCAGAGCAGAATCTCATCCCATTTACTAAACTGAACCATGTAGTTTTCATTTTTTTCAACCTATTTTAATTTATTTTTTAAACTGGGATGTGCCAAACAGAAAAACAAAAAAAATCCTGACTAATTTCAAATTTCTTTTTATGAGACTTTGGGTGTTGACATGGATTGTGAGTCTAGAATACATTTTTCTTTACGGATTTGTTTTCTGGAAGATTCTGGATCCAAGTGCTAGTAAGCTTATTTAGAAGTTGGAATTAAGTCAATGGAGGATAATTATCTTTCACAAAAATGTGATAGCCAAATACTAATGTCTTTTTGTCTTCTACATTTCTTATAACTTCATATAAAATATGCTTTTTTGGAATGTGAGAAGTGAGATGTTCACACTCAGCGGGAGGCTCAGATACTGTCTTTTACTTAAAAAAAAGGGAACTAAAGTGAATAGAGTTTGAAGTGTGACACTGAAACTGAGAGACAGGGATCTCTAATGTTGAACAATTCAGGTGGCACGACGTCTTCATGCATTAGCTTCACTATAACCCAGCGTACGTAACACCTATAGAAGAATGTGTGCTAGATTCCAGAATGGAAAAGAACAAACAAAAGAGAAAAAAAAAAAAAAAAGAACAGAACAGTACATTGGAAAAATAAAGAATTCTAAGAGCAATACTTTTATTTAATACATTGGATTATGCAGATATGTTATCAAATTTTTCTTTATATCCTTTAAATGACTATGAACTACATTAGTTAGAAATAATTTTCTAATATAACCAGTCTCTCAGACAAATTTAATTTATTAGTAAACTAACTTCTCTCTCTCTCTCTCCCATGCACATACATATAAAAACACACAAACATCAGGTAAAATCTCATCATTTGGACATGTATCCAGGCATATACAAATGTACATATAAACACAAACACAAATTATGTTTTTGTGTTTGTGTTTATATGTACATTTGTATATGCCTGGATACATGTCCAAATTAACATGTTTTCTATATTAATGTTTCAGAACTGTACACTTTGAATATGATGAATTGCAAAGAATGGGAATTCAAAGAATTGCAAAGAATGGGAATTCCAGGACACTTAATTGTGCCCATGCAGAACCTGTACATAGACAAAGAGCAGTCATTCATCCAGGAAAGGGGATGTTGCATGGGTTAAAATCAGGAAGGGTGGGCTTCAGGGTTGTATCCTTTCATCATACTTATTTAATCTATATGCTGAGCAAATAATCCAAGAAGATGAACTATATGAAGAAGAACATGGTATCAGAACTGGAGGAAGACTCATTAACAACTTGTGATATGCAAATGACATAACCTTGCTTGCTGAAAGTGAAGAGGACTTGAAGCACTTGCTGATGAAGATCAAAGACTACAACCTTCAGTTTGGATTACACCTCAACATAAAAAAACAACAAAAACCCTCACAACTGGACCAATAAACAAAATCATGATAAATGGAGAAAAGATTGATGTTGTCAAGGATTTCATTTTACTTGGATCCATAATCCATGCCCATGAACATAGCGATCAAGAAATTAAGTGACATATTTCATTGGGCAAATCTGATGCAAAAGACCTCTTTAAAGCCTTAAAAAGCAAAGATGTTACCTTAAGGACTAAGGATAAGTCATGGTATTTTCAATCACGTCATATGCATGCAAAAGGTGGACAATGAATAAGGAAGACCAAAGAAAAATTTATGCATTTGAATTATAGTGTTGGTGAAGAATATTGACTATACCAGGGAATGGCAGAAGAAGGAACAAATCTGTCTTGGAAGAAGTAAAGCCAGCATGTTCCTTAGAAACAAGGATGGCAAGACTTTGTCTCAAGTACTTTGGATATGTTATTAGAGGGACTAGTCCCTGGAAAAGAACATCATGCTTGGTGAATTCAATTAGAGAGTGAGTGAAAAAGAGGAAGACCCTCAACAAGTTGGACTGGCACAGTGGCTTCAACAATGGCGCAAACATAGCAAAGATTGTGAGGATGGTGCAGGGCTGGGCACTGTTTTTTCTGCTGTTCATAGAGTTGCTATGGGTTGGAACCGACCAGATGGAGTCTGACAACAGAAACATACCAGTAGATTCTGTACATATTCGAAAACCCAAATGCTGAGTGAATGTAAAATTATATAAATGCAAAGTACCATTTTAATAAATAAGGCACATAGTGAGAATATAGCCTGGGAATAGTCAACTGATTCTGATCCTCACTCTAAAACATGAAGGTAAATGAGAAAAAGTAAAAGAAGGAAATTAAAATGAATATTTCATTTCTTAAGGATTTTTTTTTAATTCTGTGTTAAAACAAGAAGAATTTATATATTATCCAAAGAGCATTGTTCTGAACGCTCTACCAATTTCATGTTGTTAATCAGTTATATAGATTTTTTAAGAAATTTTCCTGAATTGTGACTGCTTTTGGTTTGTTTACCTTAATAAGTCAGAATAGTCGATCCTCCCAAATGCATAAGACACAATTTTTTGTTATTGTGCCAAACCTCTTTGGTGTTTTAAGAAGGCGTTAATGCTTTGTCATAATGTATTATTTTTATTCAAATCCTTTTCAGATCAGAGAACTGAAAAGTGATTTTGGTCATTATACTGTATTATAATGTGTGTAGGAGTGAGAATGGCTGGTAAACATGCTTGCCGATGATTTTCAGAATCCTGGTATTTCGTACCTTCATCCTCATCATGGAAGGTGGCTGATAAATAAAAGATGAGATCTTCAATGCTGGCAAAAGACTACGAAAGTCCACTTAACAGTCCTTTTGTCTGTGGAAAGGACTACATCATATTCTCTGTATATATGTGTGTGTGTGTGTAGCCACACCACACACATACACAAACACAAATGCTGGTATTATTGTGAAGTCTTCACTCAGAGAGGAGTGGCTGAGGCACAAACATCTTTGAGGTCCTGGCTCCCAGTAATATAGGACCTCTTCCTTCCTTATCTTTTGTTCAAATGCCTGGTATTCTAACAAAATATTACACCCTAAGCAAGCAGAGGAAACTTTTATGGACTTAGCATTGGAATATAATCTGAATTTTGAACAGTTGAATAGAATAATTATTGTCCATGGTTATATTATCTTTAATTATTAAGAATCTCAGAAAATAATGCATTTGCAAGGGAGAATAAGGTCAAAAATTTCTCCCCCTATATTTAATAAACATTCTTCAAAGCATCACAGAAATGAGAGTGAGATATTAAACAGTGAAACAAATCGTCCTAACTTAACCACTCCAATGAGTTCAATGGGAGAATGTGAATGGTTTGTTTGAAATGCATATAAAGATTATATAGAAAGCAATGAAAATTGGATTTATGCGCATATACACACTTATGCTGTTTTCTCTAAAACTGAATCAAATTTTAGAAATAGGGCATGGTAGTTTTTCCAGTATATCTTTTGTGGTACTCATGTATGTACGCGTGCACACACACTCACACACACACACACACACAAATGAGTTCATTATTTTTAGTTGAAATTATGTGTGAATTGACTATTGAAACACTAATGTCCTTATTCCTTCTCCTTAGCCTATAAGCGCCATTCAAGCTTTGTCCTTTTGGGTCAAGAAAATTCTATTGAAATATTAATATAATAAAGTCATAATGAAGCACATCAATCCTTTCATCTTGGTGTACCTTGGATTATCTGGCATGAAGTAGATTGTCATTTACTCATCTAGGAAGACTCCCTGTGGGAAAAAGACAGAAGCCAATAATGTGGACATGATGGAGGGGTGGACAGAGGGATCAGGAACACAGTCTGCTGCCTGGGAGGGCACCACTAGGCCAGACACCAGAGGGAGCCTCTAGTGACTGAGTGTGGCATAAGAAGAGTAGGAGATGCCTTTAATTATGGTAATTTACAGGAAGTGCTTTGTATAATACTGGAGAGGATACAACAGCATTATTCTTATTCAAAAATGCAACTCAAATCGACTTTGCTTGCAAAAACTAGTATCAAATGTAAAACTACAATAGTCCTCAAAAACCGTTCCTAAAGGTTCAAATTGGGTGACTTTTTTTTTGTTGTAAAAACCACATTCAGCATTCAACAGATACTTGAAACTCACATGGAATATATTTTTCATGGAGCCAGAAACCAAAGTAATGGTAAACATTTGAATAGTAATTCAGAGCAGAACACTACGTGTTTATGTGACAACCTCAATAGCATTGATCTCATTACTGCTGACACAGCAGAAAAATTAAATTTGATAGTAAAACCACTAGATTCCAATTAAAGTCTTAATGAGGACACACAAATTTAAAACACCCATTCCCCTTCATTTACAAAAAAAAATCTAAACAGAATACTTGTAAACTGTGATTTTGCTTTTTTAAAACCTTAACATCATAAAGATTGTGCATGATTTGTGTCAAGTAATAAGAAATAATGCATTAGAAAACATAGAAATATTATGTCATGACTTATCTTGCCAACAGCTTGCTGACTTAGATCACATGATTTGATGATTTTAACCAAACAAAAAACATAAACCTTACAAAATGAAAAAAAATGATTAACAGCTTAAGCAAATTTTAAAATAATAATGTCTTCAGAAATAAAATACTTTGAGCACATATATAAAAATACTTATCAATATACTAAATATTGCACTTCTTCAAGAAGAAAACAAGTCCTCAAAAAATTCAAAATATGGTTTAAGCATTTTTTTTTTCCAAATAAACTATTTAAAGAAGTTCACAAACACGATAAAACCAAAAAACCAAACCCGGTGCCGTCGATTGGATTCCGACTCATAGCGACCCTATAGGACAGAGGAGAACTGCCCCATAGTTTCCAAGGAGCACCTGGCGGATTCAACCTGCTGACCTCTTGGTTAGCAGCCATAGCACTTAACCACTACGCCACCAGGGTTTCCACGATATTACACTTAAAACACAATTAGTTGTTAGAATTGCTCAAGAAGAGGCACAGATTATTTCAGTGATTTATCCTGCAGTCAGTCAGCAAAAAGAGTAGATACATGTCAGTCTTCCAGGTTAAAATCTTGGTGTGAATTTCACTGCTAAAACATTAGCATTCTTTGTTCTCTATTAATCTTCACACTCCTATCCCCTGCCTGCCCACCAATCCTCTGTCATGGGTCAGTTACTGGATATTCAACACCTGCTTAATCAGAAAATATGACTTATATGTGGCAGATGGAGATGATTATATAAACTGAACTGTGTTTTGTTCAGTTATGCCTTTCTGTATGCCTGGTTTCAATTGTATGTTTATGGAGATGGGGGACCTTTTTCTTGACATCTAAGGATATCCCCAAGATGTGCACTTGTAAATTCAAAAATGATCCCTATTATTTTGTATGTTACAGACTAAAATATTTACAAGAAATGATCATACATATTTTTCCTTTAGCTCATGTATTTATAAAATATTTAAATTCAACAATATAGTTTTAATTTTCTTGGAGCTAAAATAATTTAACTGATTTGATCTATTTAAGTGAATAAAATTCCAACATTAATTGCTTAAAGATATGTGAAAACAGCCCAATGCTTAAAAAACAAAATCAGTATTCTTTCCACAATTCTGTCCAAAGCAACATGTATAAAAATTGAGAAAGTAATGCAATTATAGCACATATCTAGAAAGCCTACTATATTGTAAAAGTCCAGTGTAATTTTGGGTAAGGGTATGTATGCATTCACAAGTGTAGGGAATGGATATCCCTGGCGGCACAAATGGTGCTCAGCTGCCGACTGAAATGTTGGTGATTAGAACCTACCCAGTGGATGCTTGGGAGAGAGACTTGGTGATCTGCTTGCATAATGTTTATACCCTAGGAAACCCTATGGAGCAGTTCACTCTGTTGCGTGGAATTGCTATGAGTCAAAATCGAGTGAATGATAAACTAACAGGAACAACTACACACACACACACACAGTATGTATACATACATATTATACTTTACAACAGCATTGGTATAAAAACAAAATATTAGTATTGTATATTAAATTTTTCTTTGATATAAAAGTTTTTATCTTCTTTGAATTTTAAAAGAAATTAAAATATCTTATGGGCTTTAATAGTATTATGGGCCCAGAGGCATATCTAAGGAATGTTGAGTATGACACATGCCCTGGGCACCACTTGAAGGGGGGTTGGGGGGATAGGGTGCCACTGAACAATTTTTATTAACCATTGCAGTTTCTATCGCTAGCTGTGAGAGATCATTCAGCAAGTTAAAACTAATATTTTCATATTTGTAAGCCTCTAATTGACTTAGATGCCTCCTGAAACCATGGTCCCCAGATCCTTGCCCCTGCTACACTGGCCTTCAAAGTATTCAGTTTATTCAGGAAACTTCTTTGCTTTTGGTTTAGTCCAATTGTGCTGACCTCCCCTGTATTGGGTACTGTGACGTTCCCTTCACCTAAAGTAGTTCTTATCTACTATTTAATTAGTGAGTACCTCTCCCCCGCCTTCCCTCCCTCCCCCCTCTTGTAACCACAAAAGAACGTTTTCTTCTCGGTTTAAACTATTTCTCAAGTTCTTATAATCGTTGTCTTATGCAATATTTGTCCTTTTGCAACTGACTAATTTCACTCAGCATAATGCCTTCCAGGTTCCTCCATGTTATGAAATGTTTCACAGATTACTCAGTCTTCTTTATCGATGTGTAGTATTCCATTGTGTGAATATACCATAATTTATTTATCCATTCCTCCACTGATGGGCACCTTGGTTGCTTCCATCATTTTGCTATTGTAAACAGTGCTTCAATAAACATGGGTGTGCATATATCTGTTCCTGTAAAGTCTCTTATTTCTCTAGGATATATTCCAAGGAGTGGGATTGCTGGATCATATGGTAGTTCTATTTCTAGCTTTTTAAGGAAGTGCCAAATCGATTACCAAAGTGGTTGTTCCATTTTACATTCCCACCAGCAGTGTAGAAGTGTTCCAATCTCTCCACAGCCTATCCAACATTTATTATTTTGTGTTTTTTGGATTAATGCCAGCCTTGTTGGACTGAGATGAAATCTCATTTAGTTTTGATCTGCATTTCTCTAATGACTAACGATCGTGAACATTTCCTCATATATCTGTCAGCTACCTGAAAAGTCTTCTTTAGTGAAGTGTCTATTCATATCTTTTGCCCATTTTTTAATTGGGTTATTTGTCTTTTTGCAGTTGAGTTTTTGCAGTACTGTGTAGATTTTAGAGATCAGGCACTGATCAGAAATGTTATAGCTAAAAACTTTTTCCCAGTCTGTAGGTAGTCTTTCGACTCTTTTCGTGAAGTCTTTGGATGAGCATAAGTGTTTGATTTTTAGGAGCTCCCAGTTTATCTAGTTTATCTTTTACATTCTTTATAATTTTTTGTGTACTGTTTATGCCATGTATTAGGGCTCCTAACATTGTCCCTACTTTTTCTTCCATGATCTTTATCCTTTTAGATTTTATATTTAGGTTGTTGACCCATTTTGAGTTAGTTTTTGTGCATAGAGTGAGGTATGGGTCTTGTTTCATTTTTTTACAGATAGATATCCAGTTATGCCAGCACCATTTGTTAAAAAGACTGTGTTCCCCACTTAACTGTCTTGGGGCCTTTGTCAAATATCAACTGCTTATAAGTGGATGGATTTATGTCTGGATTCTCAATTCTGTTCCATTGGTCCATGTATCTGTTATACCAGTACCAGGCTGTTTTGACTACTGTGGCAGTATAATAGGTTTTAAAATCAGGTAAAGTAAGGCCTCCCACTTTGTTATTCTTTTTCAGTAATGCCTTATTTATCCAGGGCCTCTTTCCCTTCCTTATGAAGTTGGTGATTTGTTTCTCCATCTCATTAAAAGATGTCATTGGGATTTGGATTGGAATTGCATTAAATGCATAGATTGCTTTTGGTAGAATAGACATTTTTATAATGTTAAGTCTTCCTATCCGCGAGCAAGATATGTTCTTCCACTTATGGATGTCTCTTTTGGTTTCTTGCGGAAGTGTACTGTAGTTTTCTTTGTGTAAGTCTTTTACATATCTGGTAAGATTTATTCCTAAGTATTTTATCTTCTTGGGGGCTACTGTAAATGGCATTGATTTGGTGATTTTCTCTTCTATGTTCTTTTTGTTGGTGTAGAGAAATCCAACTGATTTTTTATGTTTCTCTTGTATCCCGATACTCTGCTGAACTCTTCTATTAGTTTCAGTAGTTTTCTGAAGCATTCCTTAGAGTTTTCTGCGTATAAGATCATGTCATCTGCAAATAGAGATACTTTGACTTCTTCCTTGCCAATCTGGATGCCCTTTATTTCTTTATCTACCCTAATTGCTCTGGCTAGGACTTGCAGCACAATGTTGAATAAGAGTGGTGATAAAGGGCATCCTTATTTGGTTCCCGATCTCAGTGGGAATGTTTTCAGGCTCTCTCCATTTAAGGTGAAGTTGGCTGTTGGCTTTGTATAAATGCCCTTTATTATGTTGAGGAATTTTCCTTCTATTTCTATTTAGCTGTGAGTTTTTATCATGAATGAGTGTTGAACTTTGTCAAATGCCTTTTCTGCATCAATTGATAAAATCATGTGATTCTTGCCTTTCATTTTATTTATGTGGTAGATTACATTAATTGTTTTTCTAATGTTGAACCATCCCTTCATACCTGGTATGAATCCCACTTGGTCATGGTGAATTATTCTTTGGATATGTTGTTGAATTCTATTGGCTAAAATTTTGTTGAGGATTTTTGCATCTACATTCATGAGGGATATAGGTCTATAATTTTCTTTTCTTCTGGTGTCTTTACCTGGTTTTGGTATCAGGGATATGCTGGCTTCATAGAATGACTTTGGTAGTATTCTGTCCTTTTCTATGCTCTGAAATATATTTAATAGTAGTGGTGTTAACTCTTCTCCGAAAGTTTGGTAGAACTCTGCAGTGAAGCCGTCTGGACCAGGTATTTTTGTTGTTGTTGTTGGGAGTTTTTTGATTACCTTTTCAAACTCTTCTTTTGTTATGGGTCTATTTAGTTGTTCTACCTCTGTTTGTGTTAGTTTAGGTAGGTATTATGTTTTTAAGAATTCATCCATTTCTTCTAGGTTTTCAAATTTGAGTATAGTTTTTCGTAGTAATCTGATATGATTCTTTTAATTTCAGTTGGGTCTGTTGTAATATCGCCCCTCTCATTTCTTACTTGGGTTATTTCCTTCCTCTCCTGTTTTTCTTTTGTCATTTTTGCCAGTGGTTTGTCAATTTTGTTGATTTTTTCAAAAAAGCAACCTTTGGTCTTGTTAATTCTTTCAATTGTTTTTCTGTTTTCTATTTCATTTAGTTCAGCCCTAATTTTTATTATTTGTTTTCCTCTGGTGCCTGTGGGTTTCTTTTTTTGCTTTCTTTCTATTTGTTTAAGTTGTAGGGATAAATTCTTTCATTTTGGCCCTTTCTTCTTTTTGGATGTGTGCATTTATTGATATAAATTGGCCTCTGAGCACTACTTTCGCTGTGTCCCAAAGGTCCTGATAAAAAATGTTTTCATTTTCACTGGAGTCTCTGAATTTCTTTATTCCATCCTTAACGTCTTGGAACATGAAGATAATTTTACAAACCTGTTTGATAAATAATACAACATCAAGACAATGAAATATGTCGCCTAAAACCTATAGCTTCTATACATTCTTAAAGTTATATATGGATTCTGTGGCCTTCCTAGTCATTAAAATTCACCTAATTATATTTGAAGACACATCTTGGTTGAAAAAAATGTCAAATCTGTATAAAATATTACTATTTAAAATATATATGTATTTTAAACTAGTGTAGTTCATATCAGGTTATCAAGAAAAATCTGGGATGTGTTCATAAATCACAGATTGTAGTCTGAATTCTGGCTCTTTTATTTAATAACCATACACATTTGGAATGCTACTGCTGTGAATATTAATTTCTTCTACATTGAAATGTAGTAGCAGTATCTGTATAGTTGGAGGGTGGCTATAAATGAGAAGGCATTTATAAATTTCTAAGTATAATGCCTGCCAGTTAGTCAGCAATGAATACTTATTTGCTGAATGACTCTGAGAGTTAATATGAAATCCATCAATCTATCTTATGTGATAAAATTCCCAAACTTTATTGTATGTTTTCACAGTAAAGGTTTGGATATGTATTTTAATAAAAAAAACAACTGTGAAAAATAATACAAAATATTGGATGTAACTGAAAACCAATCACATAGATTTATGAAACAAATAATTCAAACAAAATAGCATATACAAGAGAAAAAAAGTGATTGCAATAGGGCATTTGGGGAAAATGGAGTAATCATATTTTTTGGATTATTTAGATAAATTTAATAAAAATAAAACCTCCCTTTCACCTCTAGAGAGAAAATAAGACTAAAGTAATAATTTTTCTCCATCAACACAACAATTAGCTTTCTCGTTTTTACTTTGAAATTCTTGAAATAGATTATCAATTTGAGCTTACATTTATAATACATCAACTTTAAGCCAAAGTGAAAAAAGTATTTTTTCTCCTATTGGAAAACACCAAATAATTTATAAATTATGAGGGAAGTCAAATGGGAAATATTCTCAGTTGTGAGAAATGGGCCAAGAATTAAAATTTATTATGGGTTAGCCAGGTTTTTTCATAAGTCTATATAAGTTAAACATAATGTGAATCATAAAACTGTAATAGAAGATGACTGGTTTTGAGGGGGCCAGAAAAGAAAAGTCCAGTGAGATTTTGCCATTAAAAAATAAATAAGCTCTTTAAAATATGGGGGGAGAGTGTCTCAGTTTTCTCTCGAAATGTAGGGATTAGGCAAGATTATTTTAAAAATATTTTCTAATTGTTTTATAATATTCTAAAATTATATTATAATAGCTTGTTAAATATAATCAATTAATGGTCTTTATACCATTTGTGCAGATCGTTTTCCTAATTAGACTTGTCAAACCACATAAATCTGGGGCACATGTATTTAGATATTCAACTGTCAAATGTGAGGAAATTATTTTTTTTATCATATACTATATATTGGAATAGAAATAATCATTTGGTAGAATAAGAAAAATTCCCTTCTGAGCACAATCTATAGAATGGAGAAAGATCCTTTCTTTCCTTTCATTTCATTTTACCTTCTGTGGAATTCTATTTAAAACCAGTGTGACCTTTATGTTTAGATCTGCCCTGCAGGAGGCTGAACAAGGTGAAAAATGAGCCCAGTGGGATCTGACTAGTTATATCTCAGTTTGTCATGCTGAAATTTACTGAAAATTGGGAATTTGCTGTAAAAAAAAATACAAGTTTAGAGTGCTGGTCTCTGTTGGTAGGAATTGACAACCATAAAATATCTAATGTGTTATGCAGGATGTGAGCTTAAATTTAGCCAATTTATAGTTTTCATCAAAAGAAATTTTAATATGATTTAACACATTGTGAAATACGATGTAAGTGAGCAGAAGGTGAGTAAAATCCTTCTGGAAAGTATAACAACGCCAAGACTACTTGTATAAGTATAACTTGCCGGACACCATTGGCTATGCATTCACTATTGCAAACATCTGGATACAAACTAAAATTGCAAAACATCATCCATACCGTGTGACTGTCTCAGATGGTTTCTGCCATATGCAGAGATTAAAAAAAAAAACAAAAAAACTGTATATTTGACTAAAACTTTTACTTTAAACCAACTGATACAGATTCATTTTGTCATTCTATTGTGACCCCGATACCACTCAGCATATCTTCTTTTTCAAAATGGGCAACTGAGAAAAAAAAAAACTAAACATAACTAAGGCCATGATAAACCTCTAAGCTGTTCTTCCTCTGCCTGCCTCCTCACATATCTCTGTTAATGACTTTGTTCTGACCAAGTGTTAATGACTTTGTTCTTTGTTTCAAACTGACTCAAATAATCTCCAGAACTACCTGTAGCATACAACTCCCACAAGAAAGTTGGAACCCAAGTATCAGGTACGTATGTCTTCAGCTTAATAAAGAAATGTCTGGCAGGGGACTACAAAGACACTTGTGACCCTTGTAAGATTCTATATAAGCTCTAATGTACAACAGCTCTTTGGGACTCCATAGAGACAACCTGTGTTGCTGCTGGGTCCCCGGTGATGTATGCATCTCCTTAATAAACTTACTTACCCTTTCGACTTGGAGTATGTTTCATTGGCTTGACTGCTCCAGGGCATGGACCCTAATCAGGTAACAATACGCTTGAATTTGCACACATTCTATAATTTCTACCTTTATTTAACTAAGTTTTCTGTATCATGTGATTTAGAATTTTTGTTTTAGTGACAATGTCATCAACTCCTAAATTCAAAATTACGTATGTATACTATATATCCCGGTGGTGTGGTGGTTAAGTGCTATGGCTGCTAACCAAGAAGTTAGCAGTTCAAATCCACCAGGCACCCCTTGGAAACTCTACTGGGCTGTTCTCCTCTGTCCTATAGGGTCGCTCTGAGTTGGAATCGACTCGATGGCAGTGGGTTTGTTTTGGGCTTTTATACTATATAATTATAGAAACAACAGAATACAACACCAGTGATACAATTTGGACAACAGAGAGATACATCCTACTCAATTCTAAGCAAGTATCCATTTCAACCAATTTTCAAAAAATTAATATACATTTGATTTCTTAATACTTTGGTTTTGAAATACAGTACATCAACTATGCAAAAAAAAGAAAGCATCAAGAGAATAACATACTGTAAATAATATAACAAACTGTATTTCCATCACATAGAATTGGAATCAGGATCTACATTTTAACACTATCCCGAGTGAATCAGTGTATCTGGGATGGAAATGCAAATTCTGAGCAGAGAATCAAACCGGGACGAACCAGTTTGAAGCCCTGGGTTCGCCAGCCGTGAACCAGAATGTTTGCTGGACATTTACAAAAGTCAAGTCCAAACAGTGAAGTCAAAACACAAAAACAGTTTTATAGTGAAATCTCTGTGAGGAATAAAGGAAATGAAATATCGGTGATTCCAAATGAGGTGAATTTGTTTGCTGTATTGAAAATTTTCAGATACTTCAAGCAGGGAAGCCTCTTAATGTATGTTTTACATAGTACTTTGTCATTATGGCATCTTAATACAACTTTGTGTTATCAATACTTGCCTTTATACATTCAGTGAAATACTGGGGAAAAAAAAGTATATTTTCAGACAATGTGGAACAAAAATAGGTTTGAATCAACAACACTCACTCCCATCTATAGGTTCTATTCTCTAGTTGTGTCCTTGGGCAAGATACTTAACATCTTTAAGCTTCAATTTCCACATCTGTTAGAGGCACTTTTCATACAGTTTACCTCAAAGAGCCTATTAGGATTAAGTACTGGTAAATGCAAATTTGTTAGCACAATCACACTTACATAAACGCTAAGTGCCAAGCATTGTTGTAATCACTTAATGTATCTACATAACTCATAAAGTCAGTTCTATTATTATACCTCTTTTATAGATGAGGAAATGAATGCACACAGCTTGCAAAATCAGAATTTGAACCCAGGTAACTGAGTCCAAGTTCCTAATAAGCTTTACTGCTTCAATAACTAGATCCATTATCCATATTATGACTATATAAATGACTGTTGAAGGACATAACTATCAGCATGAGTGGAAAGGATGCACTGACTTCAGAGATTAGGGAAGGAATATGTACTGAAGACTTTTCCTTCCCTATATTTTTTATGGAAGAATGAAATAAAATTATCCTTATTCTACAACTATAAATTGAATAAAAGTAAGTTGAAAAGCTAGGTTATATCATCTTACTAACATTGCTAGAATCCCATCCCCTGTTTCTTTTTTAAGCTTTCCTTATTCTGATTTAGAAATATGTGAGCTAATAAAGAATACTCACAAAATATTCTCAGGATATCTCACTAAAAAGTAGTTTTACATTGATATTTAACAAGCTCCTTCTATGCCAAATGTAACAAGGTCAAGTTTGGATATGTTGCCCACATTAATGGTAGAAATAAAGATGATCAAGTACAAAAATCAGGTCAGTATGCATTCCTAAGCAAGACTGACAGCAGCTAAAAGAGTTGTAAAGGTCAAGAGATTACAGATTGAGACCTTAGTTCTTCTTTGGAGGTTGACACATAGCAAGTGTAATTTATCTGTATTTTGAAGGCATTGTTTTGACTTCTTAATGGTTTGGTGGCATTTTACTTTTAATATTATTCATTGAGGAAGAATTATCATATCTCCAGCTTTTATGTGCTGAATAAGATTAAATAACACACAGGAAAGAATTGCTTTTAGTCTAGCTGGAAACTAAGATTTATTGGCCCAGGAAAGCAATCGGTTATTTAAAAAGGAAGACACACTTCTATTAACTGTATGGAGAAAATGTCATGTAACATATTTAAAGTATCTGAGGAATAGATTTTATTATGGAAAGATTTTTACGTAATTTTTAAAACACCAGACTAAAGAAATCAACTTTATTCAGATGTTACAAGTGTTAATCCTTATCCTCTTTAATACTTTAAGCAAGGAAAGCTAATCCGGGTTTATGTCTTTGGAATAATGTCCTATATTCAAAATGAGGCAATCTCTGGTTACCTCTACTGGAAATTTCTCTTTCCTTCTCCCTTTGCTCTCTTAGTTTGCCTTTATATATATTCTGTTAACTGCAGTCATGTAAACAGAATATCAGCAAAAGATGTGAAATAATAAACATCACAGAGAATGAAATGATAGTGTCATCAACATTGAAAAGTCATCAGAAATAGCCCTCCATTGAATTTTTGGATCCTTATTTTACATTTTTATTTAACAACAACAAAAAAAAACTACTAATGCATAATGTATAATATGTTTAATAAACCTCAAGCTGTAGCTTGAAACATTATAATATTAATTTAAAATTTTTTAAATAAGGAGAAGCTATTTCCTACATATTCCTAAACATTTACAGTCTAAGTCTAAAAAGCCACTTCAAGATTTACATCGTACACTCTGAAACTAAGAAGCATTTAATCATGATGGGTAAAACCACTTGTATCATTTAGAAATTAAAAATATTATCAAAAATGATGCCTAGTAAGTACTCTCTTTAATATGATTAGTTAAAATTAAAAACACAGAATTATATTGACAGGTATTAAGCATTACCATGGTTTTTTAGTTACTACCAATATTTTGCAAAATTTCTAAGTTACATATTTTCAAAGGGTTTAGCTATTTAGCCATTGAGAAAAGAGAACTTTTGAGAAAATGTCATCATCATTATTAATTTGGTTTAACTGAACAGAACTGTTGACAGACCTCAAACAAACAAACAAACAAACAAACCCAGTGCCGTGGAGTTGATTCCGACTCATAGCGATCCTATAGGACAGAGTAGAACTGCCCCGTAGAGTATCCAAGGAGTACCTGGTGGATTCGAACTGCCGACCATTTGGTTAGCAGCCATAGCACTTAACCACTACGCCACCAGGGTTTCCAACAGACCTCATAGCATGATATTTTGAGAATGTTCCTTATTAAATTTTCCCATGTTTTCAGATCCTCATTCAAAGTCTGAGACTGGGGTACTTTCCACTTTCTTATAAATAATGTGTGATTTTTTAAAAATAGATTTTCAACATCTTATGATTTCTCAACCTATAAATTCAAGTATCTTCTCTGCTTGCTTATGTGTGGAGAGCAAAATAAAAAAAAATTAAAGTTTGTATGGTGTATGCATGTGATTAAAATAAGAGTATATATTTGTTCAAATGTGATACTGATATCTTGAAAAGATATTTACTTTAACACTTCAAGTATTTTATAATTTCTTATTCACTGAAAATATAGATTGGAATATGATATATATGGTATGATACATTGACATTGTATACAATTCTGAAGTTTAAATTTAATGGATGAAATAGGTTTTTGTTGGAGATCAGTGGACCAATAATACCACTTTGTGATCAGTATTCCTATGCTGTTTTACCAAAAGATTTCATAGAAGGGTTGGTGCCTGGGTCACAGATTTCTTAAGCCTATTAAAAAACAGTGCCATCAATTTAGTGATAATCAAAGAGATCTGTGTTCTGTCTGGTTAATAAAATCTAGTGCATTTCTATTACAAGAATGTATCTTTTTTTAAAACATTCCATGTACCCTAATTTTTAGACCTGGAAAATATAAACCACGTTTGAAAATTATGTAATCTAAGGTTTTTTTTTTTTCCCCATCATAATTAAGTTGTCTCGTATTCATGCAATGGAAAAATTTTTTCCTGCCTTCATCACATAATTATCAAATTCTACATTTTTGGCCAGGAGGGAGTGTTTAACATGAGGATCTAGGAGTTCCCATTTTCTATGGAAATCACTTACAATAGACCTCAAGCATCATTAGGCACAGAAGCTCAGTGTGGTAGCACTCAGGGACACAATTAAAATAAACCAGAACAAAATAAGGATGACTTTTCAAAATTCAACTTTGCAATTTCAATTTCCTCATGACATATCTGCAGTGTTTCACAGAGAAAAAAATAAAATTCTCTGAAGTTTCACATGGTGGTAGAGAAGTCAAAAAAAAAAGCTAATTGATTTACTATTGGTATGGAGAAGGAATTAGCAAATATCGCACGCATGATGTTTTTGCTTAATTTTATTCATAATTATGTTATAAGTCAATATGTAATCCCTAACATATTTTGAATGAACAAGACATTGCATATTACTAAAGAAAGGGATCTTGTACAAATTGTTACAAGTAAAAAAATAATTTGCCTTTTTCTTGTAAATTTGTATAAAGAAATTATTCAACTTTTGAAGTATTATTTCAGATATATTTTTTTGAGGAGTAGTTCAAGGAAGACACGAAAAATAGGAAAAAACACTAAGTCAGCATATTTACAGGAATCAATCATTTCTGTAGTTCAGGGACTGGTTCAAAGTACAAGTTAAAAATACAATTGAAAGATCAAGTTTGGGTAACAGGAAGGTGAGAGTTGTCCAAATTTGCAAACTAAGTACAGCATACGGAAGGCACAATAATATAAGCTGATTCAAAAAAGGAAATGGAATATGTGAGGAAAAATGCTGGATAGAAACAGATTTGATTAGATGAAACATTATGCTGAGTGAAGTAAATCAATCACAAAAGGAAAAAATATTTATGATCCCATTTACATGCAATATCTAGAACAGGCAAATATATAAGAGATCAAGGTTTATTAATTCTTAGCAGGGTTGGAAAGGATGGGGAAAAATGGAGTGATTGCTTAGGAAGCATTGAGTATCAGTTAATGATGATGACAAATTTGACAAGGATACTGGTGATGGTTGCATAACATAATTAATACAACCAGTGTCACTGGATTGTGCATTCAAAAATGTGTTGAACTATCAAATGATATGCTATATATTAAAAACTAAATTTAAAGAAGAGACAACATCCAGTGAGCACCGTAACCAAACATCCAAACTAAAGTCTATAAAGAATTGTTCCACTCCACATAAACTTAATGAGTAGTATATAAATTACCCACATGTGTATCTTGGTTCAGCAAAACTCATACAAACGCAGCTTAGCCAACAAAATACGAGCAAAAAATTTCATGGTTTCTCAGACAAAACAGAAACATCCATCCTACTACCTTTAGACTTTAACAATGAAACTCATACCTTATTTGATATTGGGAATTATAAACATGACAGTAATGTGTTATAGAATGAAGTCAACCCAATAAACACAGAGGAAGAAAATCTAAAGGAATTTGTTTCCTGAAAAGGCCTATGACTTTCTTAATTAATGTTACTTTTCTATGGTTTTTAATCACTCACTAAACATATGTAACTATCGAGTATTCACCATTTCCTTCAGGCATACATGCCTTCACAAAACTCTTAAGCAGGAAATACAAGAGCAATTCATTCATTCATGCATTCATCCATTCAAGTACCCATTTAGTAAATTATTATTGAATTTCTATCTATAATCAACACTTTTTCCTTTGGTTGAACAATGCACACATGGTCTCTGATTTAAGCATATTTTTTTTTTTATAGTTAAGCAAAAGAAAAAAAGATTTTAGAAAAAAGTTTACTATAAATTTACTAAATTAGAATAGTAATGAATGCTATATGAGAAATACTAGATAGCAAGAGAATATGTGACAGGATATAATCTAATCTTTAGCCCATGTTGTACTTTTTAAACGTATTCACAAATTCTTTGATACTCTTCTGTTAATAAGGCTGAGCTTAATTCCCCTCCCCTTTAGTATGAAATTGATTTACTGACACACTTCCAACCAATAGAATATTGCAGAAATGATAGCGTTTAATTTCCAAGGTTAGTTCATGAAAGATGCTATGGCTTCCTCCTTGTTCTATCTCTTGAAAGGCTTGCTCTGCAGGAAACCACTGCCATGTTGCAAAGAGACTCAAGCAGCCCTATGGGTAGGGCATGGTGCAAAGAGCAGCTCTCCTGACAACAGCCAATGAGGAACTCAGCATGTGGTCCAGCCAACAGTATGTGAGTGACCTATGGCAGAGGGATATGCTCCTCCAACTCTAGTTAAGCCTTCAGATTGCTATAGGTCCAGCACATTCTGACTCAAGACTGTGCTAAACAGGTAATTACAGGAAGATGAATCAATCAAGTCTGAATTTCAGATTTAAAGAAAAAAAAAATCATTATACACACACGTATATACTAAACCCACTGCCGTTGCATGGATTCTGACTCATAGCGACCCTACAGGACAGAATAAAACTGCCCCATAGAGTTCCAAGGATTCAAACTGCTGACCTTTTGGTTAGTAGCTGTAGCACTTAACCACTACGCCACAAGGGTTTCCACACACAGGTATATAGGTACAAATCCAAACGCATTCCATCGAGCCGATTCTGAATCATAGCGATCCCATAGGACACAGCAGAACTGCCTCAAAGGGTTTCCAAGGCTGTAATCTTTAAGGAGGAACCCTGGTGGTGCAGTGGTTAAGGCCTCAACTGCTAACCAAATGTGGGCAGTTTGTGTCTACCAGCCGCTCCTTGGAAACCCTGAGGAGCAGTTCTAGTATGTCCTATGGGATCAGAATTGACTTGATGGCAAGGGATTAAACTTTACAAAAGCAGACTGCCACATCTTTCTCCCAAGGAGCGCTGGTGGGTTCCAACAACTGACCTTTCAGTTAGCAGCTGAGTGCTTAATTACTTCACCAACAGCTCTCTCTCTCTCTATATATATTCCAAATATTGCTCAGGGAATTTTTAAACTTAAATAGCTAGCTACATGAACAAATAAGTATAAAATAACAAATACCTTGACATCTATATTTTTATTTGCAGAATTGGTCAACTCTACTCATGAGAGTGTCTGAGTCAGAACTAGCGAGCTGAACTGCACCCATTTTTCTGATCCTCAGATACTATGTGGAATAATAAATGATTAACCTGAGAAATTATAGACTAGAACCAGGAAATATCCTTTAAGCAGAAACCTAAATAACATTTAGCTGGAAGTGGATGTGGTGGGGCAAGGGAGTTTGTACAAACAAGAAAAGAGAAGGCTGATGATAATATAGCGTGATGTACAAAAGAAGCGTTGTGCGTTCAAGCAGATTGGAACTAGGTCTTAAACAGTAAGGAGTAGTGACGGAGTGGGTGGAGATAGGATGAATTAGGTGGTGAAGATTTCCATAGAATGAGTCTAGCAAAGCTATTAAAGTTCACATTATACTGGTCAACTTTTTGTATGCATGTAAATATATGTACTGTATTTTCAGAACTAATGGAATCATTCAATGGCACCACGGGGAATGATTTAACCCCAAAACATTATTTAAATAACTGTGGATGGAGAAGGAGAATGAAACAGAGAGGAATAACTTTGGGAGTTGGAATACTGATTAGATTGGGTTATAACAATAGTTCAGAAGAGAAGCTAGTGGTTTCCACAACAGATCAGGATGTAAGCTACTTTGTTGTAATTTCATTCTCCTTGTTTCTATCCATTTAAAGGAGAAATTAATATGTAATCTAATTTGTTTAGTCCTATCTTAAGCATATTTGGTTATAGAACTGAAGCTGGAATCTAATTGCTACCATTGTCCTCTCTCTATGAAAATCTGTATTCCTTTCAAGATTGACACAGTATATCTAAAATATTCTTAGTTTCACAACACTGTTTAAAAACATGGAACACAAACACTTTTTGGCAGGTGATGCACTTCTGTGGAACACACATGTGATGAAAAAATGTCCCCAAAGGCATTGCATTATTGCAAATCTATTTCTCAAATCATTACAAAAAAAAAAAGTTATACTGACTTTATTATTTGGCATGAGGTTATTCTGGAAATAAAGGATTAAAATAAGCATCTAAATTCAGTAATGTTAAATTATAAATTCTCCTAAATTTAGTTGCACAGAATTTAGCAATTATTGCTTAGTGTATTAGCATGTCAGGCTGTTTACAAATAAATTGATAGTCATTTTTCTTTGTAGGCAATTGACTTAAAGCCATGCTTTAAAGATCTGGTTTAAATATATGTTGATAGATCTCTTTGAATTAATCAGAAATTAGTGCACAATGCTTAATAGTTTTGCCATGGAGACTACCTACAAATAGTAATATTTTAGAATGAAGTTGAAGTGGTACAGCTTGTATAGTTATGGTGTCTCTTAGCCAGGTAATTGTTATTGGTTCATGCATATATGAAGTATTACTACAAAATAAAGAACAGGGGTTAAAAAAAAGAGTTTTTATTTTTTTGTATTATTTAAGGTTTGGATAAATGAAAATATTCATGTGTCTATTATTTTAGATATGATCCAATTTTAGTTAAAATATATTAATACTTCAAATCCATTTTGAAATGTATCAGATTATTTAAATTGGTAAAACTAGTTTTACAATTATGTAAAACAATCTGATACTTTTATTACATATTTATCTCTGGATAATACTTCAATATCATTGAAAAAATAAACCTCATCTAACGATGAAAAAGACATGGCTGTGTTATATGTTTTGATAAATTTTATTCCCATTACATAATATGCCTCAAACTATGGGTCTTTGGAAAGTTTCCTGCCATGTTTTCTTTTGCTGAATATTTTCCACAAAATAATAATCCCTGTTCTTGGTAATATCATCTTCTCTCTCTCTGTCTCTCTTTTCATCTCTCCCTCTGCTCACACACACACACACAAAGACTGTGAATAATTAAATGTCAGTAATTCAAAATAGATTATTTTTATCTATTTACTCATGAAGTATAAGCTAACAGGATAGAGTTCAACATGGAAAGTAATTATTAATACAAATTTATGTAAAATATGCTTTTACATAATCTCTTAAATAAAATGTTCTCCAAGTACTCAGTATCATTTGTCTCTTTTGTTACTTGTTTTAACATCAGTGCCTGGAACAGTCTGTGGCATACAAAACAAATAAAAAACAAACCCCTTGCTGTCCAGTCTGTTCAGACTCGTAACGACAGAATATGGGACCACGTAGAACTGCCCCATAGAGTTTCCAAGGTGCACCTGGTGGATTCGAACGGCCAACATTTTGGTTAGCGCCTGTAGCTCTTAACCACTGTGCCACCAGGTGGCATACAATAAGTGCTTAATAGTTAAAAAAAAAAATAGTTACATAAATGAATTAATTAGTACATTGTTGGCATATTCGTTTAAATGAAAAAGCCATTCAAAATAATTGAGAACGTTAATTCAAAATGTATTCAAATATTTGAAATGCATATTCTAAACCTGATTTAACAACAAAAAACTCTTCTCATAGATCCTTAGGAATTTTCTTTTCTGAAATGACAGCTGTGATAAAAGAAATGAGAAGTTATCTATAAATATTGTAAATTAAGCTATTTGAGAATTATTGAATGATCTGTCACCTTTCATTAGATTATTGATTTGTAATTGAATTATTTCTGTGGTGTAGTATAAATGAAGAGATCAAATCAAAGGGATAATATAAAAGTAGCATTTGTAGGAAAACATCTTGTATATTTGAATTGTATAAAGTATTATAATAGATAAGTAGCAAAGCAGAAGCTTGGTATTTAAAATGGTGGTTTTGCTATAGTGAGGAAGATAGGAGAAAGTAAAATATTAAGATAAAAACAAAGGAATTCATTTTACTCTAATTTTCTTGTATCAATCACAAAAAAACTTAAGGGAAGCTGGAAAAAACATTTTTTTCTCATGAGCTGTGAGATAGTGTTGTTTGATGACTTGAGGACTATTGTTTATTGGATAAGTCTTTATTGCTATAAAGCCCCAATGTATTTCACTATCTGTTACGCATCAAGCATGTCATATGTGATTTCTAAGTATATTGCTTTCAAATCTTTTTTTTTTCAATTTAAAACATGCTCTTTTTTTGCAGCCATTTGGAAGTTTATTCCCTGTAAATTATTTTAGAATGATAGAAAACAATGTGTTCTGTAAATTTAAAATAAAAAGCTCTATAAGCTTACATATAATAAAATAACTAATCAAGTCAGTTTTAGATCTGTTTTTCTCCATTTAGAAAACGAGAATGATTCATGTTGTTTTGATTCAAAAAATGGTATAAATTTTAAAACGGATCAAACCAACAAAACAGAACTCTTAACAGGTCAACTATGAATGTAGGTCATAATATTCTACAAATTGCTAAACCGCCTTCAAAATCAGTGTGTAATTTTAAATATTTGCATTACTGTTCTTTTATAAATCTATATGGTATGAAACTTGTGCCCTTACCATTCACTCTGTATTCCCTAGGTATAAACCTTTCTGTTCTGGGCTGCAAAGTATGCTCTGCAGAATTTTCTAAAAACATTGCTCTTAATGCTGTTAAAATAAAAGAGCCAAAGCCATTGCCTTCGAGTCGACTCCAACTTACAGCAATCCTACAGGACAGGGTAGAACTACCTCATAGGTTTCCAAGGAGTGGCTGGTGGATTCAAACTGCCGACATTTTGATTAGCAGCCAACTGTTAGTGGAGTCAAAACCACTCAGCGCTGGCCAGTAGGTCACATGGTCACTGGCTGGAAATTTCATAGTGCATTCAAAACAGACAGTGTACAGTTTAAGTAGAGCAAAAGAGATACACATTGAAAATTAAAACAAACAAAAAAAAAACCTCGCTCCCCTCCGCCCCCAAAAAAACCTATCTCAACTTTTATGTTTTTGTTCCACTCCAGGGAGAGATTAAGTAGTCGATTACATAGATGCCACAATTTATACTTACTGAAGGCCTATAGAGTTTTTCCCTCTAATAAACCAACTCCAATTTTGAAACTCTGCCTAACGTATCTCTATGCTATTGTATAAAGAAAAAAAAAAAAATTGTATAAAGAACTGTGACAAATGCTGTTAATATTGGCTCTTCAGTTATGCACAACACAGAGTAATTTAAACAAATGAAAATGAACTTTCATTTCCTATTATTGTTTTAAAAACTCAAAGCACTTCAGAACAAGTGTAAAAAAATAAAATAAACCTGGTCCTTAAGACATCAATTGTAATTCTCAGGAATTGCTGTGAAAAATACCTACTATTCACCACACTTGGGAGGTTTCTATACCTTCAAGAAAATTAGAAGACGGTGTATTGATTCTGCAAAAAAACATCAAAATAATGAGGGCTCTGACCCTACATTTTTTTATAATGTGAAATGAGGATAATAATGTTTATTGTTATTGTTTAATAAATTAATTCATACAAAGTCCTTGTGACAGTGCTTGACAAGTAATCTTTTGATAATCTTACTTATTATATTATGTACTTTGTTACACTGTATTAAATTACCATCTGAAATAAGTAAATTACATTTAAGTATGCTCTGGAATAAATTGTCAGTAACTTCAGGATTCTGAATTGGTCAGAAAACCCAGAAATGTGTGTCTAAGGGACATGCTTTATTCTAAGGCAGTCCAGATTTTTCTTCTTATTACATTGGACATATTCTGCTCATTCACACCTTCATGCCTCAGGTAGTTTTGGTTCTTTAGCAAAAAAAACACTGGGTTGTTTATTTATGAGGTCCCACTTAATATTTCTATTATTTAAAAAGCTTTGCTTGTGTCCGAGGATATTAGTAATCTCAACTAACCATTCTCGTCTTCTCTTTTATTCTCGGCTGGGCATATAACCACTGTGGAAACATAGTTTCACCCAGTCTCCTTGAAGTAGAATGTTGCCTTGTGACCTGCTTCCGGTCAGCACCGTGTGAGCAGATGTGGTGTGGGCAATTTTCCTGGACATGCTTGTAAAAAGGTGACTCACCTAACCATACCCTTTTCTTTATCCCCAGAGCAAGCTTGTAATTGTGGTCAGTGCTATTTTGGACAGTGTGTATAACAGCAACATTCCACTGATGGGGGCACAATCAATCAGATGGAACATGGGCTGCTGAAGACTCTGTGGAACAGAGCTGGGATAGTAACTCCAACTTTGTCAGGAAGAAAAACAATTTGAGTGTCAATTTACAACAGCCAACTCTACGTCCCAGTTAATACAGCATTTATGAGGTGGTTCTATTTTTATGTTTTGCCCATATTCTTATTTAATGGTGTTCCTACAGTGGCTGGCAAAAGTTGTGTATTAGTTACCTTTGCTCTTGAGCTTTTCTACTTGCTATCTATGTTCATTTTTGTTTTGTTTTGCCTGCTCTGATGTTACTACCTGAACATTTATATTTTGCGGAAATATTATAATCTATGATTTGGAGAAGCATTTACACAGAGGAGAAACAAAAATGAATACAATTTAGTTATATACATGATTCATTTAACTATGTATTTGAATGTATTAAAAACATGTGTATAGTGATATACATGTTTTCTGTAGTTTTCCCAGCTACCAATTTTGAATAATTTCTTATACTGACATTTGTTTACTGGTAATTTAAGAAGGAGGAATATTCTAGGCTGTCTTAATGATGTATTTCTCTCATGTTATTTGAAGAAAAAGCCTGGAAATAAAACTTAAGTTTGTACCTTCTGGCAAAATATAGTATTATCAGTTTCAGTGGTTCAAAGTTTTATTTTAAACATTTTCATACAAAATATACAGTCGGTTACTTTTAAGTTGTTTATATCATTTAAGTCCATAGTCAGTTAGGGGCTGGAAGGTTTGCTAGAGAAGCAGAATGCCCTGATTTAAGAGGTTTCAGAATTTCAATATACATGCTCTAATGGAATGTGACATGCAACATAAAAAGTTCAGAGTATCCAAATGAAATATAATTTTATAGGTTGAAAAATATAAACTTATTAAGATAATTTCACATTCCTAAAATGTTTCTAAACTTTTTCTTAGTATGAAAAAGATTTACCCACTCTACATTATATTAGCTATCTCTCACCAAAAAAAAAAAAAAAAATTTACGAGGATGTCACTGAAAGTACTTTGTCATATAAAAATGTTTTGCCACTTAATTCTTTTACAGCTTTGGATACAATTGGGGTAAGGAATAATGTCATGTAAAATTAAGTGGTCCCAAATAAATGTCAGGATACTTTCTCTCAAAGTCTGCTGAAATTACTAAATTTATTGTTAGTCTACAAGTTAGTATTTTGTGAAATAACTATTTTTTTCTATTTAAATTCAAAAGCTAAATAATAAGCAATATATCACAGGTAAGAGTATCAGGAATTTTTGACATTTATAACGTTTATTAAGAAGACTACCAATATGAAGTTTTAAGATATACACTGTTTTCATTGGTTGTCTTTTTTCCATTACTGTGTTTTGTACCTTCAAAAATCTCTATCTTGCTCAAATTCCTCTACTAAGTATGTTTGTATATTCCATGTGTAAGTTTATACAAGGCTCGTTTAAGTTTATATTTTCACTGCATTACCACATATTTGTCAATATTGTATTTAATTTGTCAAATATACATGCAATAATGCATGTGCTATATCCTTTACAATCCTCCAGATGTTGGTTTTAAATATATTTTTAGAGTATGTTTCATCACTGGTGAGTAGAAAGAACGTTATGAAATTGTCTTAACAATTTTGTAGCATAAAAGTAATCCTAGTGGCATACTGGTTAAGAGCTTGGGTGCTAACCAAAATGTCAGTGGTTGGAATCCAACTGGCACTCCTTTGAAACTCTATGGGGCAATTCTTCTCTGTCCTATGGGGTCGCTATGAGTTGGAATTACTCCACTGCAACAGGTTTGGGTTTTGGTTTAGAAATTAATGTATACGTTTAGAAGATTGGGTACTATTAAGATATTAACAATACAGTTTTCTGTATTTATTATTTGTTTTTAACTTTTTTGCTCTATAAAGGGAAGAAACTATATTTAAAAATTTATTTTATATGAGAAAGCAAAATATTTTAAAAACAGTTAAAATAGTTTAAAGTTTACATATATCGATTAATTTATGCAAGCAAAAAGTAGTATATAATTAGCTTATAGTAAGATGGTTGTATTAAAAATGTCAAAGTGTATATAGTATAGTTTTCTGGAGTCTGGAAACGCCCAAAGCAGTTTTTAGTTTCACAGAAAAAAAAAAAAAGTATACAATGAAAGAAAACTACTCAATTTTCTTTGCGTATTTATCTATTGTACAATACGAAATAAGATGAATCTTTGTCACATATAACCTTAATGATACATGTCATTGCACTGTGCTGGTCCTAATATATTCTTTTTGTATATTTTAATTTCCATCATCACCTTTACTCTAGGTAGGAAAATTACTAAGATTTTAAGGAAACCATGCATTTTCTTTTAGTTTTTAAATAACCTTGGGTTTGAAAATTCCACCACCTTTTTAATATGGCAATCTCTTTGCCTAGAATGTTCTATCATATGCATCATATAAATCTATATTTGTACATATTTCATGTTCCAATTTAAAATAAGCTCTTTTATATATCAATTTTCTAACACTAGAAAAATTAGTATTGTATTTATAATAATTCCATATAAGAGTTAAAGCATTCTTTTAATTTTATCTTACCTAACACTGCAAACTCCTTAACAGTTATTCAGACATCTTATTTGCCTTTTTTCTTCTTTAGAAATAAGAACTCTTAACTTTTTTAAAAATCAGGCCTATGTAGGAATGGCTTAAATTGTCTTTGCAGGGAATTATAATGATAAAAGCAAAATATAAATCTATATAAATCAGTGTAGATCAAAATGAATTTGAACCTTCCAAAATAGTGATTCTCATGAAATTAAAAAAAGAAAAAATTTTTTTTAGGTTAAAAGTGGTAAGTTTAGAGGGAGAAATTCAAAAGTGCATCATTAAATAAGCAAAAAATTGTAAGGAGACAAATTTTGAAACTTTATTTATAACATATTAATCTATTCTTAATAGTTGGTTTTTTTGTCTCTGTTTTAAACCAGCATTTTCCTGAAACGCTCAGGTTATAAAATTGTAAGTTGTGCAGCCAACTGAAGAAGAGACTGCAAGGTGAGGATAGACTTTTTTCAAAGCAACAGCATCATTAATGATTAACAGAAATGGAAGTGTTTTAAAAATACATGCATCAATCTCAACTATTTTTGATGCAAGGAAGTGTCCATGTGTTCCTCTGAATGGCTTTTTCTTCTGGTATTGCCCTTAGAAGTTGTTTGTCACACAGAATGTCATCAAAAAGACCTAGGAAATAAATAGTTGAGGAAAGTTATATACTGTTCCATATTTTGGTCATATGTTCAGAAACCTAAAGTATGACAGAAGATGGATTTGACAAGATTTTGTCTTCTGTATCAAAACCTGCTTTTTAACATTGTGTCATTTTTGCTAATGTTACTCTAATACCATCTGCTCAGTGTATTTACACTCTATGCAGTTTACAGATGTAAAACTAATATGCTTAAAACATCATTTTAAAGGTTTGTCTGTTTCTGCTCATATTATTTTTGGTATTATTACCACAGTAAATTCAATTTTGTTAGGTATTAACTTGTCTGTATTCAGAACAATCTACAAAATATTCCCTAGGTCTATTTTAGAAATACTTCGGTAATATATTATCTTTTCCTGAAGAGTGTTCTTTTTTTTTTTTTAAGCTCTCTGTGTATCATCCTTTAACTGATTGCATTGTTAAGTTCCATTTGATTAACACAGAAGTTCTTGTCTTATTCCTGGTAAACATATCCAGGAAGCAAATTACTATTATGTAATTATAGCATTATTGTTACTATTTTTTTTCTGTTAAATTCCAAACACAGTAAAATCGTTAATTTGTTTTCATGGATACTATAATAAGGTGTCCTGGTGGAGTAGTGGTTAAAGCGATAGACTGCTAACCAAAGGTTGGTGGTTTAAAATCAGCAGTGGCTGGGAGGGAGAAAGATGTGGCAGGCAGCTTCTGCGGAGATTTACAGCATCGAAAACCCCATGGGTTCGCTACGAATCAGACTTGAATCGATGGCAGTGGGTTATAATACAAAAATTACTCTTAGAAAAAAAAGTGTTAGTTTGAATTTCTTAAACACTTGGCATTTGAGATTATTCAATTAACTGATCTGATCTCTTTTTCAAACAGAATTGTTTATCACGGATTACCCTCCAGGTACTCTTTCTTTTCTTCTTACGACAAAAGCATTAGGTTACAAGTTGAGACAAAGCAAACGTGATTTGAATACTTATCAAAGCCACAGGTAATGAATAGAGCAGAAGCGCTTCAAACCCCAGCAATCTGGTTCTAGAGTTCATGGTCATAGCCACCATGTGTTCTGTACTGCTTCATTTTGTATGTGGACATTCCCGTGTAATATGAGAAAGTTTGAGTGAATTTTCTCAGTGTAATTAGTTTTAATTTCAGGAAAATAAGAAATGTAAATATGAACACCGTTGTATGCTAGTGTATTAAAAAAAAAAAAAAATTGCTGTAGACTCAATTCCAACTCATACTGACTCTGTAGGGCAGAGTAGAACTGCCTCATACGGTTTCCAAGGCTGTAAGTCTTTGTGGAAGTAGATTGTCACATCTTTCTTCCTTGGAGAGGCTGGTGTGTTCTAACCACTGACCTTTTGGTTAGCGACCAAGTGCTTAACCACTGTGCCACCAGGATAGAGGATCAAAGAAAAAGAGGAAGATTCTCAAGAAGGTGGACTGTGCAGTGGCTACAACAATGGTACCAAGCACAGCAATCACTGCAAGGATGACGCAGGACCAGGCAGTGTTTCATCCTGTTGTATATGGAGTCGCCAGGAGTCATAGTCAACTCAATGGCATCTAACAACGAGAAGTTTGTTGGTGTTATAAACTTCTCCTGATCTTTAAGTTTTGATAATTTAGGGATCCATGAGCTAAATTTAACCCTGGAACTGTTTTGTGAGGAAAAAAAAAGCCACATCCATTATTTTCTATTTTCTATGCCTGTTTTTATGCTACCATGGTAGAATTGAAAAATTGCAAAAAAGACCGTAGGGCTGTCAAAACTAAAAGTATTTACTATTTGGCCTTTCATTGAAAATGTGTGACAATGTCTGATCGACTCAAATTATTTCAGGAAAGGAATTCTAGATTATTGAGAAAAATATGCACTGTATTCCAGCTCCAAATTGGCTTTTGATTTTATCTGAAATTATTTGATTAACTATGCTGTTAGTCAAAATTCAATTGCTATGAATGTATCAAAAGTATATGGTAGTGTTTTTATTTATTTTGTTTTGGTTTTTAGTAACAGTATTTTTATTATAGTTAATGTTTGTACAAATACCTTGACTTTTGATTTTTGTGTTTCTATTTTGAAAAATAATTTGAATGGATGATACTTTAATGGATAAACCCCAAACCAAACCCATTGCATTGATTTGATTCTCACTCAGAGTGACACTGTAGGACAGAGTAGCACTGCCTCATAGGGCTTCCAAGGAGTGACTGGTGGATTTGAACTGCTGACCTTTTGGTTAGCAGCGTAGTGCTTAACCTCTGTACCAGATGGATAAAAATGAGAAATTGTCGAGTACTTTTGCAGACAGTTCAAACAAAATGAGACAAAATAAGTTTTGTCTTTAAGCATTCAACTCAGACTAACTAAAAATAAAAAGTTGGCAGTGAAAAAGTGTACATAAAGTTTTAGATATCATATAACAAGGATAGGTTAACTTCTGTTGGGGCAATCGGGTGTGCACACGTGTACACACACACACACACTCCATGATGTAAGATCTGTGAGAATCGTTTAAGCATACCCTGTAGTTGGATTCCTGGTGGTACAGTAGTTAAGAAGTACAGCTACTAACCAACTGGCAACTGGTTTGGTTTTTGCTTTTGGTATAGTTCAATTTATTATTTTGCCTAACAGGAACAAATGTTTGGTTTTTGGAAAACTCTTGGCTGACCAGCAGAAGCACACAATGTTTCACGTATTCACAGTCCTATATTTTAACATAGGATCCCTGTTGGCACAATGGTTAAGCTCAGCTGCTAATCAAAAGATTGGCAGTTCTAACCACCCAGCGGCTCCTTGGGAGAAAAGGCTTGGAGTACTGTTCCCATAAAGATTACAGCCTAGAAAACCCTATAGGAAAGTTCTACTTTGTCGCATAAGATAGCTAAGGGTTTAAATTGACTGGATGGCACCTAACAACATATATTAACACAATGCAACTAATATACAACTGTAATTCCTCACCATTTACAACTGATGATTGCCTATCAGACAGAAAGAGGAAGATCAAATTTATTATAGAAAATTCAAGAGGAAGAAAATGTCTCACAGAAAAAAAAAGTGTTAATTTTGGAGTTGTGTTTGAAAAATTATCAACTGATATATATTAGTTAAATCTCTTTGAGTGGGTGAGATCTTCAAGAAAAGAACATAGATAAAACAAAGAAGAAAGCAAAGGACTAATATTTAATATACTTCTAATATATTTTCTGGAGACCCTGGTGGCTTAGCGGTTAAGAGTTCAGCTGCTAACCAAAAGGTCAGCAGTTTGAATTCACCAGGCACTCTTTGAAAAGCCGATGGGGCAAATCTACTCTGTCTTGTAGGGTCGCTATGAATCGGAATTGACTTTCTGGGTAATATATTTCCAAAAAATTCACTTGCCTAAATCGTAGTCTGGTGAATTAGAGGTGTTTGGGGCGGAGGGGGCGGGGGGGGAATCACTCAGGTGTTTGGTTTCGTAACAGAGCAACCCCTTTCTTACCGATCTATCATTAGTTCGCCCTAGCACCCTTGAATAAATGTCAAAAGGAATATTTGTGAATCTTAGCACTCAGCTTCACTTAGGCAAAATACAAATGATCATATATGACAAATCTAATTACTAGATGATAGATTTTAAAACCATTAGTAACTTTCGTTTTCACTATGATTATGATGATATAGCCTAGTCTAACTCGTTTAGAAGGAGCCCTTGTGGTTTAATGGTTAAGCATTCAATGGTTAACTGAAAGGTCAGGGGTTTGAACCCACCCACTGTCCCCATGAGAAAAAAACACTTGATCTACTCCTGTGAAGATTACAGCCTAGGAAACGCTATGGAGCAGTTTTACTCCGTCCTATAGGGTCACTATAAGCTGGTATTGACTTGATGGCACATAACAGTAATTCCTTTAGGAAAGCTTACCTCTAACAAAGAAAAAAAAAAAAAGGAAATTTTCAATTATAAAACCAGTGATATAATAAGAATATTTATGTTTATATAATCTGATTATCTTTTAGATAAATGCTTTCACATCTCTCATTACTACCAATCTTGCTGCCAAGAAATAATACAGGCGGTCCCGGGTTATGAATGTCAGACTTAACGTACAACCTGTAGTTTATTATATTAAAAAATTGGAGGTATATACAATGGTTCATAATAACAGAGGCTACTTCGTGACACATCAAAATATTATTATTATTATACTGCATTATTATGTTAAAGATGTTTTAGTGTATCTGGAAGTGTTTCTTTAACATATTTTTATGGATAGAAAGGTACACTATATATTATATACTAAGACAAATATTTGACTACCGACATTAGATACAAACCATAATTAATTGTTTTGATTTAGGTATAAATTCTGCCTAAAGACAGATGCCATGGATTCAATTATGTTCCCCCAAAAAATGTGTGTATTAACTTGGAAAGGCCATGATTCCCAGTATTCTGTGATTGTCCTCCATGTTGTGATTGTAATTTTATGTTAAAGAGGATTAGGGTGGAATTATAACACCTTTACCAAGTCACATCCATGATCCAATGTAAAGGGGGTTTCCCTGGGGTATGACCTGTACCACATTTTATCTCTCAAGAGATAAAAGGAGAAGGAAGCTAGCAGAGAGTTGGGAACCTTATACCACCCAGAAAGCAGCACCAGGAGCAGAGCATGTCCTTTGGACCTAAGGTTCTTGAGCTGAGATGCTCCCAGACCAAGGGAAGACTGATGGGAAGGACCTTCCTCCAGAGCCGACAGAGAAAGAAAGCCTTCCCCCTGGAGCTGAAGCCCTGAATTAGGACTTCTACCCTACTAGATTGTGAGAAAACATATTTCTCTTGTTGAAGCTACCCATTTGTGGTATTTCTGTTACAGCAGCACTAGATGACTAAGACAACAGACTTGGGAATGGGACTCTTTCATAATCCAGGAACTGCCTGCATTTAATAAAATATCTCTATTGATCTGTGAAATAAAGAAAGAAGCTAAGAAGGACAGCTTTAAAGTTTTTTTTTTTTTTTTTTTTTTTTAATAGCCTATTTATGAGCTAGGAAGTACATTGAAGATGTGTGGGCTCGTTACATTTTTTAGAGAATTGTGGACTCGCTGTGGAGCAGCTTGTCTGTGTAAACACTGGCTTTCTGGCATCTGTGTAATGGCATGCTTCTATGTCTGACCAAACCAAGTTCCATTTGTAACTGTTTTAAGTACACATTCTTCAGTAGTAACCTCAATGATATTGAGACACAGTGAAGGGGAGAGAGAGACAGAGAAGGATGCAGGGACAAAGTGAGAGACAATGAAACAATGTTTTAAGAAGGAAATAAAAGGAAAGTAACAACTATATTAAATAAAAATAAGTATAGAGTGCGTAAAACTTAGACATCTCTTTGGCACTCACAAAAGAAATAGAATAATTAAAAAAAAACTAGTATTTATTTACAGCATTCTGTACTTGTATGTTTTAGATTCAATATAATTGCAGCTTTAGTTATTGTGACATACTAGAAATTAAGTTGTTCACCATATTCATTAGGATAATTGTAGAGTTAAATATTTTAATGCTGAATGCCTGCACCCTAAGTTCCATCTTGTTTCTTTTAAATCACTATAGTTCCACAATGCTCTGTTCCTTCTTAGGCTTCTCTTTTTTCTAAGTTCCTAAAGCAACATAAAAGGAAAGTGTTTTAGAACATACAAAATCCTTAATGTAAGTTCAGAAAAAAAAAAAAAAAGTAAGTTCAGAGAAATGGGTAATTTAGATAGAACTTGACGGTTCCCTCAATTTAGCTCACTAAAGCTCTAAAGTCTCTGAGATGATTTAAATTTAAGATCAAACATATTCCTTTTACAAACTTTACACTAGATCACCAGCTTTATATACATGTGTGCTATATTTCTATTCTCTTCTATTGTGGACTAAATGTGTAGCTCTTTGCTACTCTCTGTTGTGTATTGTTTATAAACATAACACTTTGAGCAGAATAAAGTATTTTAAAGTTTTCAGCTGGCTTATTTTGCAAACTGCAATTGTTTTTGCATAATGACAGTTAAATTATCATAATAGGAATACATCCTTAGCAATGATTATGCAATTTTCCAGAATTCAACAGTTTTCTACAATACTTAAAAGTATTAAATACTAAAAGTATGCAGCTGAAAAACAAATGATGGATCACCTAATACAATATTATCATCCTTTAGGATTGTTCATTTAATAATAATTCAGTCTATTGTTATTTCATGGAAGAAAATGGAAAAAGAATAATATCAAATGTAGGTTCATCTTAAGTAAGTAGACTGTACGAGTTTGAAATATTTAAAATCATATCTAAAATGAAACATAGATGGTAGGGGTTAACATTTGTTTTACTAAAATTTACACTCCATCACTTAAATAATTTAAACATCATGACTTGTCCTATAAATAATGACGTTACTGAAAATCTAGGGACAATGTTTACATATTAACATATTAAAAGTAATTATGAATAATTAACAGCAGAATGAGAATATTTTATGATTTGCAATGGATATTTTGCATGATCTGTAAAGCAAAGTTTCTTTTAAATATTTCTACTCTTATTCTAGTTTGATCATGGCCCAGATCAAACTAGCATATGTTTGTATATATGTAATAGTTCAGAGCTTAGGACACCATCTGGATTGTATTTCAAATGATGTGCTTCTGGGTCTTGCATAGATTGTTTAGATAGTGGAACAGCTGAAATCATAAACAAATATGTCATATAGAATATATCAATCAGGAAAGGCCACTTGTTATTTTCAGATAAGCTCATTAACTCCTTCAGGCTACTTCATTTTACTAAAGGTATTTTTTATGTTTGTTGTGGTTGTTAGTTGTCACGTCATAGAGCCTTGACTCATGGTGATCAGTGCAAAACAGGATCAGGCTGTCGTGATTCATAGAGCTTTTACTGGTTGATTTTTGAAAGTAGATCACCAGGCCTAAATGTTGCAGTTAAAGCTATATCAATAAAGAAAAAGATCTGAAGAAGTGAAGGGTCAATTTACATCGGAATTCCGAGTATCTTTTTGAAGTGAGGGTTGTAGTTGTCATTAAATGTCCTTGAGTTGATTTTAACTCATAGAGACTCCATGCGACAGAGTAGAACTTCCCCACAGGGTTTCCTAGGATGTAATAATAGGAGCAGGTATCCAGGTCTTTCTCCTGTGGAGTTGCAGGGTGGGTTGGAACTGCCAAACTTTCAGTTAGCAGCCCAATTTCCTCAGAACGGCTATCACCAAAGTCCAAAAGCAAAAGAAAATAATGAGGCTCTCAAAAGGGAACTCACAAGAAAGGAGTGAGTCTGGGATGATGACACAAGCTAAAGATAAAACCCAAAGATACCATGAGGCACTTCAGTCCCTGTTCCGTGTGAGACCACAAATGAGTTTCATGCTAGAGCACTAGCAGGAATTGAGATGAATCTGACTTGACCTGATCCCTCCAGTTTACAGACCAAAAGGGAGACATGTGCACGTTATTCCTGTTATACTATAGACTACCAAAGAACAAACAAATCGGCCTTAGAAGAAGTACAACCAGAATGCTCCTTAGAAGCAAGGGTACTGAGACTATGCCTCACGTACTTTGGACATGTCCCTGGAGGAGCACATTATGCTTGGTAAAGCAGAGGGTTAGCAAAAAAGAGAAAGACCCTCAAAGAGATGGATTGGCCCAGTGGCTGAAAAATGGGCTCAAGCATAACAACGATTGTGAGCACGGCTTAGGACTGGGCAGTGTTTCATTCTGCTGTACATAGGGTAGCTATGGGTCAGAACTGACTTGACAACACCTAACAACAATTTCTAGACAAGGCACATTTAGGTGTCCTCAGAGCCAACTCAAGGGAAACTATAACAACAACAAGCAAGGACAGGTAATGGGTTTACAAATTCATTTTAAGGAAACCTGAAAGGCCTTTATGTAGGAGGCAGCACTAAAGGACAGGTAAAGTTTAAGCATGCACAGATGTTGGATAATGCTATAATACTCAAGTTTTTTGGTGGAGATTTTTCACAAATTGCCAAGATGAAAGGCAGCATATTTCTAAATCTAATAAGAGCTGATCCGGTGTGCCTTCTCAAGCATCACTTTAAACTGTTAAGTTGATCCTCCTTACCTATACTTTTTTTTTCTCCATTTAGTGTTTAATGATGTATTTCTTACTTCCTTTTAATATTTTCTTTTGGAGTCACATCTTAAATATATTTTTCTTAGGCTGTTTTTTCTCTGAATTACATTACAGTTTTTGATCATTTTATTCTAGAATTAAAGAATAGAATTCCCACCAATTCCTTATTGAGACTTGCTTTACAATTACTTCTTCATTGTCTGATCTGTAGAGTAAGAATAGTGATGTCCTCCCATCCCATCCCAGACGCTGTTAGCCTCTTCACATTGTCTAGAATTACATTTGAATAAAAAGAGACAGGTTGGTATGAACTTTTAGCCTCATTCAACAGATGAGTTCAGTGAGCTTCAGAAAGGTTAAGCTACTTCCCTAAGTGTTGGAACTGTGTCTTCCTGATGCCTAAGCCTATGGCTTCTCCACAGTAGATGCTGCTCACTGTCCCCAGCAGATCCAGCAGAACCTCACTTAAAAACCATACCTTATCTCCCCAGCATTTCCAAAGTATATTGCACAGTATTTAAAGGCTGCAGGTACTCACAACGTATATTGACTAATGGAGGAACACATTAATCTCGTTTCACACAGTACCTACGAACATTGGAAGATCATCCGACAGAGTGTTAATTCTAAAAGAGAAATAATTGAGCTAAACCATTTAAATAAACTCTTTGTTTTGGAAAGGTCAAAATAGGGAAGTTGATGACCCAGAGGACAATTTTTCTTTCCCTTTTTGTCTTCTTCAAAGAACTTTGTGTGGTAATATATGCCTTTGGAGAAACTACGAGTTTAATATTTAGTCTATTTAGTATTTTAACTCTGAGCTATTGTTTACTTAGGCAGAAATTTAGATACTAAAGTCATGCAGCTAAATCCTATTAGAAGGCTAAAGAATCTACTTAAAATTTCAGGATGCTGATCTGGGCCATTTGCAGTGAGTTGCAGTGAAGCAGAAAATGTGTTTTAAGCTTGCTGTATTAGAGATAATGGAACTACTTTGTTTAAGAATAAAGAGATCATTTAAATGCATTTTTTGCTTCATAAACAATCTCACTGTATGTTTTGGAATGACTCATTTCATATAATGCTTATCTCTGCAGTTTTTACATGAATATGACATTTCGTTGGTTTTATCCTTAGCTTGATTACAACAGAATTAAGCCTCCTCCTGCCCCTACCATTTCTTTCTGGAGCAGGATGAATCTCTTTTTTTGTTTGTTTGTGTGTTTTTCTGACTCCATCCTTAATGGCAGTTTTTGGCCTCTCACAGATGTGTCTGTGCTATGCTTTGACCACTGTCACGTGTTTACAATTCTGGTTTCACCGACTTGTTTGTCCGAGATCACTTCATTTCATTTTTCTCTGTGTTTTTGACACTGTTATCCTAGTTTAATCCACTGGCTAAGTGAACCAAATTCATTTTCCATGCAAATAGAAAAAGGAGAAGTGAAGGGCAAAGCCAAGTTAACCCAACCATGGAAAATTGTTTATTGTGTGTGGTCAGACTGTTAAAAATATGGATTTTTTTTTTTTCCCCCATAACTGGGCTCATGAGTTTTTTCATACCAGTTGTGACTCCACTTAACTTTGACATGCATTCAGTCTCAAGGATATCACTGTAGTTTTCATATAACCAATATATCAAGCTTTTGCAGAATTTTAAAACTATTATTATGTAAGATTGTGTCTACCACCACCTGTCTGCCAATTTGTCATACTATGGTGTTGTACATGTTGCTATGATAGTGGAAATTATGCCACTGGTATTTCAGATACCAGCAGGGTCACCTATGGTTAACAGGTTTCAGCCGAGCTTCTAGGCTAAAACAAACTAGGAAAGAGCCTGGTGATCTACTTCTGAAAATTAGCCAATGAAAACTTTGTGTATCACAACAGAATGTTGTCTGATATAGTGTTGGAAGATGAGATCTGTAGCTTAGTAGGCACTCAACACACAAAATACCCACAATAATAGACTCAAACATACCAACAATCATGAAGATCTTACAGGTCTAGCCAATGTTTTGTTCCATTACACATAAGGTCAACATGAGTCTAAACCAACTCAATAAACCCAAAAAAACCTGGTGCCGTTGAGTCGATTCTGACTCATAGCAACCCTATAGGACAGAGTAGAACTGCCCCATAGAGTTTCCAAGGAGCATCTGGAGGATTCAAACTGCTGACCTTTTGGTTAGCAGCCGTAGCACTTAATCACTATACCATCAGGGTTTCCAACTCAATAGCAATTAACAATAACAACATGTGTGATATGTGCTTGGTGCAGTGAGTTACAAAGGTAAACAAAAAGAGCCTCTGACCTCATGGATACTATGATTTAATGGGATTTTTTGAATAGAAATGGATATGATTCTATAGATTTTGATTCTTATATTGTTTGCTGGTGTGTCTTAAGAAATATATTTATTCTGTGTTTTTGTGTCGTGGCCCTCAGTTTCCCCAAATTTTTTATATATAATTTTTTATCATGAAAACCAGAGGTATGTGTGTTCACCCAGCTTATATCTAAACGAACATGACTGTATTCAGCTGTTTTTAAAAGCATTACTTCACAATTCTACTGTATTTATCAACATGATTTTTTGTTTTACTATTCTAGGAATGTCTTGTCCAAGGAGATACAAGCTGCTCATTTTATTGCTCATTTATTGCTAATTTCAGGAACATCACCCAGCCTAATTTAAAGAAAACTTTTTTCCATATAGATAGTATCAAATGACTGTTTCCTCTTTAAGACTGCCTAAAATTTTATCAGGTTAAGAATTATTTTGGGAAATCCAGTATTTGACAATTTTGGGGAGCCATGAAGATCCCGTCAAAATTTCTTTGCCACCACTGTGTAAGACCCTCTATTCCGAAACAGCATCTTTCTCTGAGACTCCTTAGCGTATGTATCTGGCTTAAAGAGTATAAATAATTATTATCTTAGGCTCAAGCTTTGAATTTTTTGCACTGAAGGAGTCAATTGCTAAGTGAATTTTGTATCCTTGACATAAAACCCTTTTAGAAATCCTGTGAGGATAGTGCAGAACCAGACAAAGTTTCCTTCTGTTATACACAAGGGCACTGTGAGTTGGAGCCAACTAGATGTAAACTGACAACAGCAGAAATCCTTTGATTATCCCACCAGATAAAAACAAACACAAAAAACCTTTTATCTTTGACGTTAATAAAACTAGTATTTGTATCTCTCTGCCCTTGTCCTTTTTTGTTACATGTCTATAAGAAGAAAGCACATAGGATACAGGACACACATAGTCCCCAATGTGTCCATTCTTCAAGCCATACTTGATGACTGACATTTTCTTACACCAACATCCTCAGGCTACTTATCAAATGTTTTAAAATTTTCCACAGTTGTATGTTGTTTTCTCTGTGAACATCTGACTATGAGAGATACCCTTTTACCAAAACTTTCTTTCTCACAGAAAATGAAAATCAGTCAGGTGAGCAGATAGAAATGGCCTAGCCTTCAGCCTGAGCAACTCAAGACACAGTCGTAAGCAACTCTTCAAAGTGACTGTTTAAATGGATCCCTTTAAGTTTAAATCAATACCGCCTTCAAGTCAGACACTTATAAATGTACGTATGCTATAATCCAAATGTGTATACATATATTTTAAGTGGCATAATTTCATCATTGATAATTTAAAGTTACAATAGCCGGTTTGGGAAACTTTTTATAGAATCAATCTTTACCATTTGAAAAGTACTGTAGATTTGAAACAGAGTAAAATTCTGAACACCTAATGGTCTGCATTTTTATACTGGTAATAGAAAACAGCAAAGAAATTCAGATTTCAAATTTACTTTGTAAGCAATTTCTGATAAAGAAGTATTACAATTTTATAATAAAAAGACAAGTCAGTTTAAAAATGGACAAAGGATTTGAATAGACCTTTTCCAATGAAATACAAACGGCAAAGGAACACTTGAAAAATCCTCAACAGCATTAGTCATTGGGGAAATAAAACCATACAACAATGAAGTAATTCTGCAGAGCCTTTAGGATGGTTATAATAAAAAAAGAAGACTATAACAAGTGGTACTGAGGATGTGGAGAATATGAAACCCTTATACATTCCTGACAGGCATGTAAAATGCTTCTACCACCTTGGAAAACAATTTGGTAGTTCCTCAAAACTTAAACACAGAGTTATCATATGATCCAGCAATTCCGCTCCTAGGGATATACCCAAAGGAAATAAAAACATATGTCCACAAAAAAGTGTATGCAAATGTTTATAGCAACATTTTCCTAATAGCCTAAAAGTAGAAACAGCCCAAATATCTACCAAATGATGAATAAATAAAACAAATATAGTATAGCCATATAACCAAATATTATTTAGCAATAAAAATAATACTGAGACATAGTACAACAGAGATGTACCCTGAAAATATTAAAAGTGAAAGAATCTAGAACAAAAAAAACATGTATGATTTAAATGACATGAAATCTCTTGAGAGGGAAAGTAGGTTGTTTCCCTAGAGTTGGGGGTGTGGGCTGATTGGTAGAGTGAAAAGTGACACCTAATGTGTACAGGGGTTCTCTTTTGGGGTAATGAAAATATTGTAGGTTTTGTGTTGATGGGTGCACAAATAAGTGAGTGATATTGAAATTTACACTTTTATATTGGAAAATTGTTAATTTCAAACACTTCTGCTTTTCTCATTCAAATGGGTATTTTATTTTCCCAGTATTATTTAAATGAATTTTATATTTTGGAACTCTTTTACATTTACAGAAAAATTAAGAATTTAATACAGAGATTTCTCCCCCATTTTCCATGTAAGCCTAAGGTTGATGACTTCCGAGTCCTTTATATGACAGGGCTGAAACCAGAAGTCAAATTGTGCACTATTATAAGGATGAATTTTATTGCACATGTTGTTACAGAAGTTAAAAAATAGATTTTTTGGATGAAGCAAAATGTAAATGTGAAAAACTTAAAGCAATTTTCCTTTTAGATCTTGGCAAGTCAACTCTTATCTAATGTTATTTATCTTTTGATTTCTCTTCCACTTCATTATATTCCTTTACCTTCTTCCTTTACATCTCCCTTTGGTCATTATCCTTCCCTCTAGGCTTGCTCCAAATACACAAGGCTCAATTACTTGGTAAATCACTTACACTTGATAACAAGCACTGGTCTCATTCTGGAATGAGAACCATTTTCCAAAGCCTAGCAAGCACAGGAAAATACAATGTTTATGGATTAGCTGAAATCTCTAATTTAAAAATAATTGATGAAAAAAGTCTGATGGGAAGGGCATCCAACTCATAGTGACCCTCTAGGACAGAGTAGAACTGCCCCCAGGGTTTCCTAGGCTGTAATCTTCACGGACATAGACTGCCACATCATTCTGCCATGGAGAGGCTTATGGATTCAAAGAGCCTGAATTGACTCCAGAGCAATTGATTTGTCTTGGGGGTTTGGGAAAAGCATTTGGTGTTTTAAAAGATCTACATTTCAGAGAAAATCTGTAGATGCTGGGCAAATTCTTTTGGTGGCTCTCCTCAAAGTCTTTTCTGTGAAATAGATGAGGGACTGATTCAATTGTTTTAACAAAGAATTAGTCCATTGGAGACATCAGCAATATGCTCTTTAACATCTTTAGGCAGCGTTCAGAGTTATATTTTAAAGCAAATGTGATCCTGTCCTTCCTCTCACGTTCCGAGAATGGCGTTTAACTAGGAATAAGGGATTACCTACACCCAAAAAAATTTAAATAGGAAATATCCCAATTTTAATGCCAAAGCCATTAACACCTTGCTGAATATTTTGATAGAGTCTTAGAACAAAAATGAAATTAAGACTGAGATTATATTGGTGGCCTTTCAGATAATGCAACTAGCTGTTCTCCATCACAGGTATTATGCACCAGTTGTGGGAATTTCTTGATAAAGACTCTTGTTGCTGCTGTAAAAAGAAACAAACTCTCTGCAGTAGTTAAAAAAACTAAAAAAGAAAAATGAGTGATCAATGAAGGTGCTCCAAGGGAGAACCAAGCTCCTAATTTCTTGTTTTACCCTTGAAGAAGGCTATAGTTGTGTAAATATTAAAGAAAAAAAGTGCATGTTTTTCTTTGATATGGATGGTAAAATATCAACCTTAAACTCAATAGTTCCCAAACAGCGGCCTATGGACCAAATCCAACATGCCATTAGTTTTCTTTTTAGGACCAATAAGATAATAATGGATATTACATTTAAATGGTTTTAAAAAGTTCAGAGAAAGAATAATATAGCCTGTAAAATTTGACTTTATAAAGTTTTATGGGGTCATGCTCACGTGCCTATGTATTGTCCATGGCTGTTTTTACAAAACAGTAACAAAGTTGAATAGCTGTGACAGAGGCTATAAAAAAAAAAGGCCTACAAAATAATTATTTTGTAGATTCCTTCTTAACAGTACTGTATAACATCTCCCGCAGGGTCAATGAACTACACAGGTAGTCGATAACACTACTACTCATCAGACATTCCCCAAGAAAGAATACATAACTATCACTTAAATCTTTAATGAAGTAATATATTTGTGTCTTTCATGGGATCACACTAAGGAACTTAATAGGGAGGGATTTGGTGTACAATAGCCAGAATAAATATTTTCTGATAGGTTTATTTCTTGAAATCCCCAGGGACTTCCATAGTTACAAAGGCTTAATAGGAAATTTGGATCTTAACTTATGGGTGTCCCTGTGTCTAAATGAAGCCCTTATCGAACATCTCAAGGAGATGCTGGACCGTTCGTGAGTAAAAATTCTATTTACATTGGCTGAATTATTAGAGCTGGATACACCAAGATTCAGATTGACCCTTCTTAAAACTCCACTCAAATGTCCATAATAACTTCCAAAATCAGAAGCTAACAGCTATTGTCAAAATTTTTATAAAGAATTTATCCTTTGTTGTAGTCATTGTAGTATCATTCCAGAAGGGACGTGGGGTAGGGAACATGATAGGCAAAATATAGGTTAATTCAGGACCTCGAAGCTATAAAGAAGAGTTATTTTCCACACGAGCTAGAATTCTACTCAATGGCAAGGTGCATAGTATTACATTCCAAGTGGGGACTGCTTATTTTACAATAGTAGATATGTTTTTTTTCAGTGTCCCTTTAGATCAAAATAGAGCCCGGGTGGCTCACTGGTTAAATGACACAGCTGCCACAAGGTGAGTGGTTTGAATCTACCAACTGCTCCTCGGAAACTCTATGTGGTAGTTCTACTCTGTCCTGTAGGGTCGTTATGGGTTGGAACTGACTCAACAGCAATGGGTTTGGTTTTTGCTGATTTAGATTAAAATAGCCAATATGATTTTTTTTTTTTTTTCCTTTTCTGGGAAAAAAATAACCTACCTGAATGGCCTCAGTGGTTTATTGACACTCTCTCCTATATTCACATGCTTTCAACCTGGACGTCAAGAACCTTAAATTTCCATGTAATTTAACCTTTACACAGCAGATTGATCACCTTTCGTTGTGTTCTGTAGATGAGGTGAAGCATAAGACTGATCATATCCATCTAATGTTTTAGCTCCCAAAGGGTGCAAGATTCCCAAAGAGAAAGTAAGATTTTGTCAAAATAAAGTGGATTCCCTAGAACATGATTTAGCTCAGAAAGTTAAACCCTTATATTGGCAAACCATGTTGTTGTTGTTGTTATTGTTAGATGTTGAACAGTTGGTTCTGATCCTTAGCGACCCTATGTACAACAAAATGAAACACTGTACCAGCTTCACAATCCTTGTCATCCTTGAGCCCATTATTGCAGCCACTATGTCACTCCATCCTGTTCAGAGTCCTCCTCCCTTCCACTGACTCTCTACCAAGTGCTTCTCCAAGGACTGGTCCCTCCTGATAACAAGCATGTAAAACATAGTCTTGCCATCCTTGCTTCAAAGGAGCGTTCTGGCTGTACTTCTTCCAGGACAGATTTGCTCATTCTTTTGGCACTCCATGGAATATTCAATATTCTCCCCCAATACCATAATTCAAGGGTGTCAGTTCTTCTTTGGTCTTCCTTATTCATTGTCCAGCTTTCGTATACATATGAAGCAATCAAAAATATCATGGCTTAGGTCAGGTGCACCTTAATCTTCAAGGTAACGTCTTTGCTTTTTATCACACAACTGTCCTGGCCAGTAACTAAGATACAATTAAGGGATACCTGTGGCTCACTGGATACCACAGGCAATGGATTCCCAGTTGTTCTGAAATCTCCACACTACTATATGAATTAACCATGTTCTCCCAGGGAAATGCAATATAAATAAATCTTTATTAAAATTAGCTCTTCAACACCTTCTCCTATTTCTGTCATGAAAATAAGTATAAATATCAGAAACCCAGTCACCTGAGTCTGGATTTTGTTTTATCCATCCTTCCTATCCAGTTTATGTACAATGTTTCATTGCCTAATTGTTCTCAATGATCTAACTTTACTTGATCTTAATTTCATTGTTCTTCTGATAATATTCCACACCTTGGTGAGCACACTCTTCTGTTTCTTCTGTGATTGCATTCAATCAGCTGAGTTCAGTTGGAGTAAATCACAATGCAGTGCAAATAGATACTACTATTAATTCATGATTACCAGCCTTAAAATTGTAAAACAGTGATACACAGTAATGGTCTTCATACATTTTTTACTTTATACTTCCCAATAGAATTGGGAATAACCAAAAACTCCTTCACGCATCTTTAAGGTGACAACTAAAATTTTTACAAGCTTTTAAAATAGCAAAGATGCAATTTCTGGCAAATCTTTATTGCACACGTGTATAACACGAAATTTTATTAAAACTTCACAGCAGGAGATTTATCTTGTTTCATTTATGAAAAATGGTGACCATATGAACTAATTGGCAAGGCCAGTCTTCATAGTCAAACCAATCCGCTAAAGCAGACTTACTTTCTGTCAGTAAATGTCTTACTTCATTTTTCAGCTCAAATAAAAATGTTAATACATGCCTGAATGTCAAGGATATTACTTCTGAATTCTGACTCTAATATAGAGAGCTACTAGCTAAAGCATGGAGACTTGCCATAATTTTGTCATTTTTATAAAATCAATTACTTCCCCCTTCAATATTTTTTGCTTAGCTCTAACAGGAATCTCACTTAAAAGCAAATTGCTTCTGTGGTGTCCTAGAAGACTCCAGAAGCTTAATAATGAGTTTGCCTTCCTTTTGTGGAGAAAGGAGGATGATTGTGAAAGACAAAGTAGGAAAGAATTGGATAAACCAAACCCTCAGACAGACCTCTTTTAGAAAAGAGTACATACTGGAAAGTTGAGACTCTAGAAATTGATTCACGTGTAACTATTCAGGCCAACGTACTACTTTAAAAGTCATCTTGGATCTAACTTTATACATGTACTTTGAAGATCACAGCAATCCTACTACATTGCTTTGTTAATAGATTTGTTTACCTACCCACAATGATTTAATTTTTGAGCCTCCATTATACTCAAACCTCCATCACCGATGACGACATGTTTCTGTTATTTTTTTGGTTAATTTCTTCTTGATATATTGTTTATTTAATATAAGTCAATAAGTTCTTATGTCAGAATTGTACCTTTTTAAATTATCTTTGAATGTTTCTTATTTTTTGTATATTATTTAATAATTTGGTATCAAGAAAAAAAAACTATATTTTCTTAATTTTGGAGTGTTATGTATCTCTTTTATCTCTATAAAAATCAAAATTTTAATGTATTTACATTGCACTTTAACAGTTCCCAAATATTTTCTCTATCTCTCTCAGGAAGTTACTCTAAGCAATTTCTGTAATAAATCATTCCAAAAAAAAAAAATGTTGAGATATTGAGATATTAGAGTATGTTTTGAGTGAAATTTAGATTAAAATTATGGATGTCAGATTTCTTCTCTTTTTATTGCAGCGTATTTCAGACTTGCCTCCTATATCAAAAGAGAATTGTCATAGTACATTTTTCAAAGGTAACTAATAGCATTGAATCATGTTGTTGTTAGGTGCCATCGAGTCGATTCCGACTCATAGGGACCCTATGCACAACAGAACGAAACACTGCCCAGTCCTGAGCCATCCTTACAATCGTTGTTACGCTTGAGCTCATTGTTGCAGCCAGAGTGTCAATGCACCTCATTGAGGGTCTTCCTCTTTTCCGCTGACCCTGTACTCTGCCATGCATGATGTCCTTCTCCAGGGTCTGAATCAGAGATGTGATGTGTTAATTAGAGTCAGGATTTTATTGAACTACTGAATCTTACTGATGATCAGGAAATCCCATGGCCATAAAAACATTAAAAAAAAAAAAATCAACAGAATCTGTCAAGTAAAAAAATGTTGAGAAAATTTTATATAATCAAAACTGCAAATCTACTTCTCTAGTGATTCGTTAAAGAGTCCTCAATGGGCAATGATCAAGCACTTGGCTGCTAACTTAAAGGTTGGCTGTTGGAACCCACCAGCAGCTCAGCAGGAGAAAAGATCTGGCTATCTGCTCTCATGAAGATTCCATGAAACCAAACCAATCCTGTTGCTATTGAATTGATTCCAACTCATAGCGATCCTATAGTTTCCAAAGGCAGAGTAGAACTACCCCATATTGCTTCCAAGGCTGTAAATTTTTATGGAAACAGAATGCCTGTTTCTACCCTGGAGTGGCTGGTGGGTTCTAGACACTGACCTTTCAGTCAGCAGCTGAGCACTTAACCACTGTGCTGCCAGGGCTCCTTCCACAAAGATTACAGCCTAGGAAACCCTATGGGGGCAGTTTTACTCTGTCCTATAGGATTGCTATCAATCAAAATTTACTCTATGGCACCAACAACAGCAAGTTATTATCCATGACTAAGAGAAGAAAGATGTTAGCAAACTCAAGCTAGAAATAATCTTAATTACTTAAAAGGAGAATGTTTAATCAAATGCATATATGCATTTTTCCTGCTATCTTGCAAACATCTTAATGGAAATGGGTTAGTTAGGATATAACATTAACTGAAGGTGAAAGAAAAGCAAAATAAGAGTGGCCTAAAAAAAATGGAATATAATTTCTCTGTCACATAAGACTTTGAGTTGGAAAAGCAGTCAGCTTCGTGTAGTCATCTAGAGCCCAGCTCTTTCTGTACCGTGGCTTCAGGTTTTTATGAACTATCTCTCATTCACACAGCTCAGGTTGGTTCACCACCTGGTAGTTGCAGCAGCCAGTGGGAAGGCGAAAAGGGGAAATGAAACGCATATCTCTACCCTTTAAAGGAACAGCCAGGAAATTGTACATATTAACCCAATTTCTATCCCATTGCAAGAATATAATCACACCTAGATGAAATTAAAAAAAAAAGAAAACTGAAACATGTGGTTTTTATTCTTGATAAACACATCATGCTTAATAAAAAATCAGCACAGTAAAAAAGGGTGAAAATGGATTTTGAGAAAAAACAAGCAGACTCTACAAAATTTTGAGAAACACAAACAGACTCTGGAAGGCATGAGATTAACTCAAATTGACAAAACTACCAAGTCAGAATAGTTTTGGTATACTGGATATTTCTAAGTTTAATTTTGTATGTTTATATACCTTTGCATTTATAAAGAGACAGTACCCTTTATTAAAATTTTCTGAACATATACATTAAATATTTCAAAACTGGAATGCTTTCCACTCATTGAAAAAGTTTTTTTTTTGTTGTCGTTGTTGTTTTGTTCTCCTTAGCTGCAGCCAAAAATTTAGTTGAAAACGTAAGGCCTCTACTATTTGTCAGGAAAAAAAAAAAAAAGCAATGTCTTTTTGATACAATTTCTCTCGTGATGTTAAAGGATTATATAGATGGCCATGAGGTCTTAAAAAAAAAAAAAAAACACTTTAGCTAAATTAATGGATTGGTCTTGCAATGTCACTTATATAAAATACCAAAACCAAACCCACTGTCATCAAGTCATTTCTACTCATAACGACCCTATATAAGAAGTTTAAAAATGGAATCCATGTGTTATTTTTCTTTCATTCAAAAAATTGTTATATATATTTATTAAATATAAATGTATATACATATTTGCACTCAAATATTCCCTGAATGTGATATCTCATGGCAAAATACTCAATTTTTTGTGACCATTATACATCTATTGCGTACCTACAATGTGTCAAGTACATTGGGCTATACTAGTGAACTGGTGGGTAATTGTTGACCTCAAAAAGATTGCATTCTATTGTGAAGCCCTTTGATGTAAATATACACTAATCATAGTAATGAATACATCATTGAAAATGAGTTTTGCATGCTTAAATTGAGGAAAATATTCAGATGAATGCACAAAAATTAATCATAATTAGGGTAGAGATTAGAGTATGCCTGAGAAGCCTAGTCTGTGGAAATGGTTTTTAATTTTAGATTTGAAAGATGAGCAGAAATCATCAAGTTTAAAAGGAGTGTGAGAAGAATGCAATGGAAAAAAGAAACAGTATGTGTACCTCCCCATGGTGAAATGGAGCATGAGAGTTTTGGGAAACTTAAAGACTCAGCTGCATTATCAGATGAATGGAGGGAGGGATGTGAAATGAAGGCAAAGTGTTTAGTAGATACAGATTACCTGGGACACTGAAACAGCTGTCAGTTAATTGTGTTTTCTTCTTAAGAGAAATATGATTTAATTAGAAAGGCAATAAAAAGTAAGGGTTAAAAACACGGACAAGTCTAAACCCTGCATGTTACCATCTGTGTGATTTAAATTAAGCAAGCTTCATAACTTCTCCATGACACAGTTTTTGATCAACAAAATGAAATCAGAATATTATCTATTCTTTATGATATATGATACATATAATCGAATTAATATTCTTAAAACGTTTAGAACACTGCCCACACGGTAATAATGCTATATAAGAACTTGATAAAGTAACACTTTGAAAAATAGAAAAAGGGACCAGAGTGGACTGCTATCATGTAAGAAGTTACATTTGCAGTACAGGCAAGAAGGTATGTCAACATGGGGTTTTTCTTTATCTGATTTTGCAAGGACCCTGCTCTCGTTTCCATTTGTTCAGATCACCTGAGAGATGCCTCCTTGCAGTCCGGATGCCTTCCATTGACTTTTATCTATGTTTTACCTACAAACTGCATTCTTGAATCTATTCCTTGTTCTGCTCCACAAGTTGGATTTTGCACAGGTTGCCACCCTGCACAACTCCGGCAGGCGACATTCACATGTGTCTTCTCTATGGACTCAGCTCATCCAAATTTGTGACCTGTGGAAGAAGCAGAACTAGTTTGTCCTTAGGTCACATGTTAAATTCAGATTATAAGAGAAACCAAAATTTTGATGGATGCTGGATGTTTGGACACCCTTTGCATAACTGAGTGTGTGTGTGTTTTGTATTTTCCAGAAAGTGTATAAAAGGAAATATATAAACTCTTGGAACAGATGTTATTAGGAGAGATTCATTAATGGTATGGGAAATCGGAAGTAGATGATTATTATATAAGTCTAGGAGGATGCTACGACATTGAAATTCTAAAACAAACCTAATTTTTTGATAATAAATTATAGGCTCTGGTATACCTGGATTTAGAGAATATCCATGGAGTAAATGCTTTGTCTTCTGGCTTGCTTGCCTACTGGAGAGTGGAAGCATCTGAGCAGAAATTGCCACAGTGACTTTTAATGAAAACCTTTTGCGTACCATACTATGTGTTCAGAAAATTAATGTTATTGGACTTCAGAATCTTCATCTCACCTAATGACCAAAGTGTTTCAATTCTAGTTTCATAGTCTAATTTTGCTTCTCAGAGTAAATGTTTTCAAAAGAAGGCCAAGCACTTTTTGTTGTTGTTATATTTCCTCTTCTCTTACCTGCTTTTTTGCCCTGTTTACTTTTTCTCTGTTAAAGGAAGATTGATGTGATCAAGAACTATGTGAGGAGAGTCAAGGAAGATGTTGGAGGTAATGGCTATTCCTTTTCCATTCTGTTTCTCTAATCTCACCCTCTTATCTAAATTCTGGATATGTAAGAAAACGGCAGCAAATTTAGTTGTCGAGTTTTCACTAGTTTGTGTATTGTATTAAGTGAAAAGTTCTGTTAAAATTTGTACTAAATTATAAAAAATATATTGAACATTTACTGAGCAGTCAGAATATTAGTTCTACCTGGTTAGCAGATGTGTTTTGGAATGTACAGTTACACATTTGAAAACTAGCTTCCATAATAAAAAAAAAAGGTGGGCGTTTATAAGCTTGTGGTTTTTCTTCAAAGCTTTCCCTGTTTCCTGTTTGTATGTCTTGCCCAGTTTACTTGGTAAAATTACACATCAATGAATGTTTGAGGTTGTTTTTTTGCCTCATTTTTTTTGTCTTCCTTAAACTTGAACTTTCTGTATTGAAATTTTGCTAAATTTTAACATATTCCATTTTTACTTCAATATTTTAGCTGCAGTATCTGTGGCCTAGGAGCCCTGGTTGCACAGTGGTTAAGGCCTCAGGCTGCTAATCAAAAGGCTGACAGTTTGAATCCATCAGCCCTTCCTTGGAAACTCTATGAGGGCAGTTCTACTCTTTTCTATAAGGTCTTGCTATGAGTCAGATTGCTTTTTCACAAAGATTATAGCCTATTTTGTCTATTTTTTAAAATTGAGTTATAATTCACACAAAATAAAGTTCATCTTATTACATTTTAAAATCCAGTGGTTTTTAGTAACTTTGCAAAGTTGTGCAGCGACTACCACTATCTAACTGTACATCTTTGCCACCCCAAAAGAAACACTGTACCCATTATCAGCCACTCCACACTTCCACCGTCAGCATTTATAAAATTAAAAAAAAAAAAATACCCAAACCCATTGCCTTCGAGTGGATTCCAACTCACAGCGTGAACCTATATGACAGAGTAGAACGGCCCCCATAGGTTTTCCAAAGAGTGGCTGATGGATTCGAACTGACAACCTTTTGGTTAGCAGCCAAATGCTTAACCACTGCACCGCCAGGGCCTCTATACATTTGCTTGTTAGGGTCAGTTTATATAAATGGAATCATACAATCTGTGGTATTTTGTATCTGGTTCCTTTCACTAAATAGATTATTTTCATCATTCATACGTGTTTTGTTATGTATCAGTACTTCCAGCCTTTATATAACTGTGTAATATTCCACTGTATGGATTTACATAGAGAAATCATCCTATTATGCTGATTTGCATTAAGTGTTATTTAAAGAAAAAGCAAGACAGGAGAGAAAGAAAAGACCAAAATAAATGGCAGATGAGACTTTGAAACCTGCTCTTGAACATCGAGAAGCTGAAGTGAAAAGAAGAAATGATGAAGTAAAAGAGCTGAACAGAAGATTTCAAAGAGCAGCTTGAGAAGTCAAAGTAAAGTATTATAATGACATGTGCAGAGACCTGGAATTAAAAAATCAAAAGAGAAGAGCATGTTCTGCATTTTCTCAAGCTGAAAGAGCTGAAGAAAAAATTCAAAACTCGAGTTCCAATATTGAAGGATTCCACAGGGAAAATATAAAATGACGTAAGAAGAATCAACACAAGAAGGAATAAATACACAAAGTCACTATATCAAAAAGAATTGGTTGACATTCAACCACTTCAGGAGACAGCATATGATGAAGAATGGATGATACTGTAGGAAGAAGTCCAAGATGCACTGAAGGCAGTGGCGAAAAGCAAGGCTCCACAAAACCCTTGCCTGCACATATAAACCTTTGCCCTCTAAGCACAATAAAAAGGCTCGTCTCATTTCCTTGCTCTCCCAAGCCTTTTTAGACCTGACTGAGGCCTTAAACCTGTTCTGCTCTTCCTAAAGATCTCAATCATGCATATAACAAGCCTTTTCATTCACTCTTGGAGTGTGTATGTATGTGATCATCAGCATCAACGTTTAAACCAAATCTGAGTGGGGGCCCTTTCTGACTTTTCAGAGTGTCCATAACAGGATAATAGCACAATGGTGTGAATATTAAACTAAGATATATATGAAGCGCTTAGGACAGTGGAGCATGATAAATGCTATATACGTGTTATTTATTAGAACACGCTGTGCGCCACTTGGCTCTCTCCCAGTGTGTTAACATCTAAAACATTACGGTAAGGAAAACATGGTATTTGACAGAGCTGTAAGAATTTTAAAAAATTTTTCTTGAACTTTGGAAGCAGGAAATCACTCCCAGTGAAGTAATAAGATATATGGTGGTGGCTGCAGTAGCAGCAGTAGAACAAAGTCACATATCTTTCATATAGTTTCCAAACACTAACTTGAAAGGCATTGACATGTATCGTGTAGTCAATCAGATTTGTGGCTCATTCTAAAGTGTTCAACCTCTTGTATCCAGTTTCCCATTCTTGTCATTCCAAGTTGGTGACATCTGGCCTGAACTTCACACACATTACAAGGACTGGTATAGATCTTGGCCTGAGGACAATTCTCCTTCTAGGCATAGAACAAATGAAATATAGAACTCCTAATTCTACCCACTGTGGGAACTTTCTTTCTCTTACATTCTTCAGCACTAGTGCCAAACAGGGCTTTAACAGCAGAGAAGCTTGATTTGACATGGTGCTGATATATTAGACTGACCCATCTGTAAACCAGACTCAAATTGCTTCTTTTCTTTTTTTAAATTATTCTTTCCTTTATTGATCTGGCGAAACATCATCATTTGCAATGGTTTACTTGACATTCCTTTCACCTTCAGTCCAACATTCCAATCTAGGATTCTGTATATGATTCATGTTCTTATTAAGCAGTTGTACTGGCATATGACTTGGATTTGTAATTTGATCATGGAAAGAGTGATGGAAGGCAAAAAGTATCAGTTTTCATGGACATAATTTGATGTCCAGCAGCTATATTGGCATCTTCTTATCTCAACAGGAAGCTTTTTGATTCTACAGCTTCTTAATTAAGGCAGGTACGGTTGACCTTAGATATCACCATTCTGTCATGTGTTAATCAAAAAGCCCCTGGCAATTGATAGTAGGGTCTTTTTTCTCCTCAGACCCCCCAGTATTAGGTCAGGCATTTAATACATAAAAAGTATTTTCTTCTTAAATTAGCTGGAGTAGGTTCTCTTTTCGTAACTTGAACTCTGCTCAGTATAATAATTTGTACAGAGTTGCTGCAAGCAACAGATACTCAAGGAAACAGGAATCTAAGGCTGAGTCTTAGCCATCTACTGCCACCATAGCAGTAATACCACAAGTGGATGGCTTTAACAAAGAGAAATTTATTTTCTCACAGTCTAGTAGGTTACAAGTCCAAATTCAGGGCATCATCTCCAGGGGAAGTCCTTCTCTCTCTGTCAGCTCTGGAGGAAGGTCCTTGTCTTCAATCTTCCCCTGGTCGAGGAGCTTCTCAGGCACAGGGACCCCATGTCCAAAAGACACGCTCTGCTTCTAGTGCTGCTTTCTTGGTGGTATGAGGTCAGTAACTACTCTCTGCTTGCTTCCCTTTCCTTTTATCTCTTGAGAGATAAAAAGTGGTGCAGAAACAGAGAACCCCTTAAGGAGCAGGAGAACAGTGGGATGCAGACCCCAAATTCTCATAAAAAGACCAGACTTAATGGTCTGACTGAGACTAGAAGAATCCCGGCAGTCATGGTCTCCAAACCTTCTGTTGGCCCAAGACAGGAACCATTACTGAAGACAACTCTTCAGACATGGAAGGGACTGGACAATGGGTTGGAGAGAGATGCTGATGAAGAGTGAGCTACTTGTATCAGGTGGACACTTGAGACTGTGTTGGCATCTCCTGTCTGGAGGGGAGATGGGAGGATAGAAACGGTTAGAAACTGGCAAAACCGTCACGAGAGACTGGAAGGAAGGAGTGGGCTGACTCATTAGGGGGAGAGTAAGTGGGAATATGGAGTAAGCTTATATGTGACAGACTGACTTGATTTGTAAACTTTCACTTAAAGCACAATAAAAATTATTTTTTTTAAAAAAAGTGGTACAGGCCATACCCCAAGAAAACTCCCTTTACCTTGAATCAGGGAGGTGACCTCAGTAAGGGTGGTGTTACAATCCCACCCTAATCCTCTCAACATAAAATTACAATCACAAAATGAAGGACAACCACACAATACTGGAAATCATGGCATAACCAAGTTGATATACACATTTTTGGGAGACATAATTCAATCCATGACAGATTGTTTTTCAGAGTTGGATGACTTTGAAATCAGCAAGAATTTTGTTAACATCGTTAGATGGCTACTGCTACTTATTACTATGCACTTATGTGATAAATACTTAGATACTTCATTTTTTCACCTGTCACTTGCCTGAAATAAATTGTTTAAGACAGGCAAAGCTTTGGCTAAGGGAGTGGATTCCGAAATAGACAATTTCTTCAAGGGAAAAAGGGATACAAAATTTGTGGAATGAGATGGTGGTTTATAACATGCATGGGAGCTTAAAGAAAGAAAATTACAAACTCATGATTTTAGATTTTCAGTTCAAGGAATTTTCAAATGATCAGAAAGTTTTTAAGGCTTTCTTAAAGGAATGATATCTTCTATCATGTAACCATAAGGCTAACATATTGAAAAATTATATACAGATTCTGCTCTTTCCAATTGCTAGAATAAAGTTTAGAATGAATTCACAGCTTCCCTGTAACTTTACGTAAATATCAAGGATATTAATTGGGAAATCTTTGAACACTGAGAATTGAGCTATCGGGAAAATTGGGAAGACTCTGAATAATGCAAAGTCAAAAATTCTTCTGAGCCTTTCATGACAACAGAAGCAGATATTTTTTCCCTTATCTGAAAAATCTGATGTGGCCCCCTTTGAATCACTCAAGAGGGTTACCTTGTAAAGAAATTTTAAAAACTCCACCATAATACCATTTCTTCCATCTCATTCATATTTTCTCCAGACCTACAATCAACATGTCCCAGGAAACAGAACAAAGCCTGACCAATGAGTAAAATAAGCTAGGTGTCTAGAACAGGGATATAAGAACTCAATTTTAGATAAACTTTTTTTTTTTTTTTTTTAATATGGAATCACTTAACAAAAATTCTGCATTACTCATATTGGTTTGAGACTGGGAGTGGTTCTATTGTTTGCTCAACTGACTAAGTGAGGTATGTGTTTAATGCTTATGCCAAGTCAAGGTGAAACGTCAGAAGTTACAGGTAAAAGTTAGAAGAAGGAATATAAGACTTAAGAATATAGGAGTGAGTTTTATCATATGCTGGTCTTTCGCTTACCTCCAGCTATGTCTCTGAAGGTGTCCAGAAGATAATCTTTTTTCCCAGGTAATGAGAAATACATTTATGAGAAGAAAGCTAACATCTATGAATAGTTCTCTGGTAACTTTCTTTTTAAAGTCATGATGAAAGTGAGAAATTGTGTCATTGAAGTAGGTTTCCATATTTCAGAAGGAAAAATGGAACTATAATGTGGGGAAACCTAAATGGTAGCAATTAATCCTCAGAGGAAAATAGGCCTGGATACCCTAATAGGCAGAAGAGCTAGAGAAGTGATCAGAATGGTTTACCTGAATAGTTCCTTGGTTGAGATATAAAAGACAGAAGCCAGCAGAGAGACATCGGGACCTCATACCACCAAGAAAGCAGTACCAGGAGCAGAGCGGAGGTTCCTGTGCTGAAATGCTCCCAGACCAAGGGAAGACTGATGCATCATGAGGACCGTCCTCCAGGGCTGAGAGACAGAAAGCCTTCCCCTGGAGCTGATGCCCTGAATTTGGACTTGTAGACTACTCAACTGTGAGAGAATAAACTTCTTTGTTAAAGCCCTCCACTTGTGGTATTTCTGTTATAACAGCACTAGATGACTGACAGTTATATAGGAAGAAAATATTTTTCTTGGCATCAATTTTGTATGACTAGAAGACAAAATGTAAGAACATAAGTAGACACCCTAAACCAACCAAAGACACAGTAATGAACAGGTTTTTCAGGGCTTTGGCCAAACAGAACCAGAACACAATATGCCAATCCTTTTCTGAGCTTGATGTTGAAATATTTTCTTCCACCACATTTAGGACCAGCCTATAGGCGGAATTTACAAGCATCAGTATGTGATTAAGATTTGTAAACTTTTTCCATTTCCATTTTAAATATGTATCCTACAAATTTTTATTTCAGTTGTTATTATCAGTGGTGCTTTTCTAAAAATATATTTAGGCCTATATCAAAAGCAGAGCTAAGGTGACAGTGATGGTAAGCTGATGATTGTAAAGAAAGCAAAAAAAAAAAAAAAAATCCTAATGAGTATTAAATGCAGTGATTTTGAGCCATTTTTGTCCTTTTATTTGACATTTGGCATAAGAGTATCATATAAACTAGTATTAAAGTCAATTATCCGCCATCTCATAGATTAACTGCATAAAAAGCTATTTTAAAACTAACCTTCCTTACATTTTTCCCTTTAACAACCTTCTTGAGTTTATGTTAACAAGCTGGATGGCATATTGTGATCCCTTTCTAATCCCTAAACTTCAGCAAGAAGCTGGTTTACAGCTGGAGTTTGTAATATTCTGATGCATTGCAGGACATTCTTTGGCTACATGTGGCACTTCAAAGGAACCAAGAGAGAATTCTGGGACAGCCTCGGAATCGCAAAGGGATCAGGATGTGAGGTGCTGTCTTTGGAGAACCACATGTAGCAACAGACGTCAGAGTTTTGGTACATGTGGTATATTTTCCTTGAAGAGTCAATTTACTTACAAAGAAGAACCTGGGAAGCATTACAGTCCCAAAGAGCCCGACTCACTCGGATGAATAATAACATCCTTTGTTGCTTAAATATATATAGCAACAAAGCATCATGACACTTAAATTTAGAAAATAGAGCAAAGAAACAGAAGGAAAGAAAGGGAAAAGAATTCTAGAAAACAGTTTAGAGTATATAATGTATATTATCTTTTTTTTTTTTTTTTTTGGCTAAAATAAAATAGTGCATATAATCCCAAGAATAGCTTTATTATTTACGTAAAAATAAAATATCATAACCTTTATTCTCCGTAGTGCCTAAGATATTTTCTGGTAATGATTTGTTGATAAAAGAGGTGTATTAACCCTTCAGGTTATTAACCAGCATCCCACAGTTAAAGTCTAAGAGTGGTTTCCAAATACACAAATCATTGCCTAACACATGGTAATTACACCATGTCTGCGGAATACCACAACAGCCAATCCACTCAAGAAGAGATTCTGACAAACCTGCTGCTTAGCTTTGGGATAATTAAACAAGTCATTGATTTACTGAATGTGTTACTAGTAGCAGAGGAGCTGAGATTAAACACAGCTTAAAGCTTTGGGAGGAATATTACCATTTAACACGAGAGCTCTCAAACTGCAAAGCTTTGCTTTAGGATGGATTATGGAACAAGCATTTATATATGGAAGATTCAATCAAAATAAATTATCCAATAATGTGTTGACTGAAACAATTCCTTTTTTTTTTTTTTCCAGTATATAACTAACTTTATTAGCAACATTGAAAGAGAATATAAACTTTTCCAAATATGGTCATTAAACATAAAACTAAAACCACTTTGAGGAAATCAACAATATTGCTTAAAAAACTCATAAAAAACCAAAACAAACCCATTTCTATCAAGTCGATTCCGACTCATAGAGACCCTATAGGGCGGAGTAGAACTGTCTCATAGAATTTTCAAGATGGTAAATCTTCATGGAAGCAGACTGCCACATCTTTCTCCCGAAGAGTACCTGGTGGGTTCAAACCACAGACCTTTAGTTAGCAGCCTAGCACTTTAACCACTGCACCACCAGGGCTCCTAACAACCATTATCAAAACCAAGCTCATTGACATCAAGTTGATTCTGACTCATAGTGACCTTATATGACAAAGTAGAACTGTCCCACAGGGTTTTCAAGAAGTGGCTGGTGGATTTGAACTGCTGATCTTTTGGTTAGCAGCCGTAGCTCTTAACCACTGCACTGATAACTCTGATTAAAAAAAAAAAAAAAAAAAACCTGTTGCCCATGAGCCTATTTTTACTGATAGCGACCCTATAGAACAGAGTAAAACTGTTCCATAGGATTTCCAAGGAGCAGCTGGTAGATTTGAGCTGCCAACTTTTTGGTTAGCAGCCATAGTTCTTAACCACTGCACCACTAGGCCTCCAAAACAACCCTCTTCTAATAAGATTAAATTGTAGTAAGCAGAATGAGCACAGGTTGAAGGGCCAATATTGCCTTTCAGTCACTGACTCTAGAAATAGATGACTCTACTTACCCAAATAAAATGAATAAAAATAATTATGAAAAACTACTCAGAACTGCAAAGCTGCATAATAACTTAACCAGTATAATGATGTCATTATAGCTGAGATATCATCAAAAAAAGGAAAACCACAACACCAAAGAGATTCCTAAGTTTTTCAGAAACTTGAAAGCCTTAGGTATCATTGGAGAAAGGCACGTGTGAGCATTCAAACTTGAATGCACTGTTTAGCTCAGGTTCTTCTCCTTATCATCATTAACCACATGAAAATTTTATTTTTTTTCAATTTTTAAAAATGTGAAATATATTAAAGACATACTAATAAGTAAACAATATTAATGTATATTTAATAATACTAAAGTGATATCCATGTGCCTTAAAATATTGCACATGGTCAAAATCATTAAAGCTCCCATTCTTCTGCCTAGGTCTCATCCTACTCTTTCCCCTCCAAGAAGTAACAACTATTCTCAATTTGGTATCCTTTGGTTTTCTTTACAGGCTTGCAATAAATGCCCTGCATTTTAAAAATTTATAAATCCTTCAGGTCAGTGTTTTTATTTTATTTTTTTTTTTAGCTTCACATTTGTAAGATAAATTCATGTTGATATGTGTGGCTAAAATTCATGTACAGTTTTGAATTATGACTACTCCACAATGTATTCATCCATTTCCTTTTATAGATTGTTTCATTTCTTTTTTCTATTACAATACTGGCCCTATTTTAAAAATTATATAATATTCCAACAAGTGAGATTACTAGTATATAGATATTGATATATGTTATCTCTAATTTTAATGATCCACACAGTCAAATGCATTTACGTAGTCAATAAAACACAGGTAAACATCTTCCTCAGAGTCTCTGCTTTCAGCCATGATCCATCATACATCAGTGACGACACCCCTTTTTCCAAATACTCTTCTGAATCTGCCTTGAGTTTCAGGCAGCTCCCTGTTGATGTACTGCTGCAACTGCTTTGAATGATCCTCAGCCAAATTTTGCTTGCGTGTGATATTAACGATATTGTTCAATAATTTCCACATTCTGTTATTCACCATTCTTTAGAATGGGCACAGATATGGATATCTTCCAATTGGTTGGCCAGGTAGCTGTCTTCCAAATTTCTTGGCATAGATGAGTGAGCACTTCCAGCGCTGTACCCCTTTGTTGAATCATCTTAATTGGTATCCCATCCATTCCGAGAGCCTTGGTTTTCGCCAATGCCTTCAAGAGAAGTTTGGACCTTTTCCTTTAGTACCATCGGTTCTTGATCATACATATTGATTGAATGTCCACCACTTCTTTTTGATACAGCAACTCTGTGTATTTCTTTCATCTTCTTTTGATGCTTCCTGAGTTCTTTAATATTTTCCTAGTTGAATCCTTCAATATTGCAACTTGAGATTTAATTTTTTTCTTCAGTTCTTTCACCTTGAGAAATGCTGAACGTGTTCTTCCCTTCTGGTTTTCTCACTGCAGAGCTTTTCACATTCCATTATAATACTTTGTCTTCTTGAACAACCCTTTGAAATCTTTTGTTCAGCCCTTTTACTTCATCATTTCTTCCTTTTGCTTTAGTGACTTTACATTGAAGAGTAAGTTTCAGAGTCTCGTCTGACATACATTTTGGTCCTTTCTTCTCTCCTGTTTTTTTTAGTGACCTCTTGCTTTCTTCATGTATGATGTCCTTGATTTCATTCCACAACTCATCTGGTCTTCAGTCATTAGTGTTCAGTGTGTCAATTCTATTCTTGAGAAGGTCTCTAAATTCAGGCGGGATATACTCAAAGTTGTACTTTGCTCTCCTCGACTTACTCTAATTTTCTTCACCTTTAACTTGAACTTGCAAAGGAGCAATTGATTGTCAGTTCCACAGTCAGCCCCTGGCTTTGTTCTGACTGATGATATTGAGCTTTTCCATCACCTCTTTCTGTGGACGTAGTCAATTTGATTTTTGTGTACTCCATCTGTGTATTTAAAAAAAAAAAAAAAAAAAACCTTGCCATTGAGTCCACTCTGACTCATAGCGCAACTGTGTATAGTCACCATTTATGTAATTGAAAAAGGTGTTTGCATTGGAGAAGTCCTTGGTCTTGCAAAATTTGATTATGCTACCTCCAGTGTCATTTCTATCACCAAAGTCATACACTCGAACTACCAATCCTTTGTCTTGTTTCCAGCTTTCACATTCCAGTTGCCAGTAACTACTAATGCACAATTTAGGGGTGAGAATTGAGACTAGGTGAAAAGAAAAGCTTAATGAATCTTAAAGCATTAATGAATCCATCTTAGTATTCAATAATTGTTACAGACGCTCTTCTTTTACTACACAAATGCTCAGGGAAATATCCCACAACTATAATTCTTATCATGACATCTGAAATTTTTCATCATAATTTGAAATAATTGCCATGGAATCAATAGTTGAAGGAAAGGAAACCCACTCAAGGAAAATTGATCTTACCGTCTCCCTTCATTCCTCTATATATCTGAATTCAAAATGTCTCCATATGAACCAATATTGTTGTTGTCTATGTGATATGACATTTCAAATGTCAGAATTCACATTAACATAAATACATAGACTTGCAGATGAACAGAGAGACAAGTATATTGATATATGAATATAGATATATAGAAGTAGACATGAGTATGAGTATGGATATAGGCATAAACATTTTTTTTTTTTTTGCTGTCGAGCATAAACATAGGTAATGATAAAACATGGAAAGAGAGGAAAATACTGACTGAAATACTTAATACTCAGTAAAAGTTCCCTACACTTCAAAACTCCAGAATTGTTCCCTCACAAGCCAATGTACTACACCAAGATTTTGAACGGTTTCTATCTTTGCCACACAGAAGAATTTACATCAGGAGAAAATTTTCAGACAGATCATTTTAGAAAAGAAGTTATATGAAATTTGAGGTTCTGACATTTGATGCATTTAAAACTCCCAATATTAAAATTTCTCTTGCAACATTTGAATGACCCAGAAGGATATGGGTACTCCAGCTTTAAAACAGCTACTATAGACCTCATTTTCGAAACTGACTTTCTCAGATCTTCTATTTGCCTTCTGCATCACCAGTCTCACTTCTTTTCTGACTCATGGTCATTAGCACAAATAGATGCCCTAGAACAGGTCTGTTATACATTATCTTCAATTTAAAAATCAGAAAATTTGAAAACCTCTGAACACAAAGACCTTTCATAGTTTTACACCAATAATTATTTGACACATAAAACCTGATCTTATCTGATGTGAAGCCAGATACAGTCTTTATTTATCTTACTTAGGTTGACTATCCTTGCATTTTGTCCCCAAATTATTACTATTTAATTAGATTGTTGTTTTGGATGCACTAGAGGTATGCTATGATACATGACATATACATCATATTACCAGCTCCATAGGTGAACAACTCAGATATCTAAATAATATCTGGCCTGAGGGATTTAGATATGTGTTGTGGATCTGTGTTGCTAAAAAAAAAAAAAGAAGCCAACATACCTCTTTTTGGCCATATGTGTCTCCAAATTGAGCTATATTCTCTACTCTTCTTCACATCCAGTTGTTTCTGCTATTTTTCTCTGCATCTTCTCTTACTTCTTCACCTCTGGTATAGTTGTATAGGTCTTACCAATTTGGCTTCCTTTCTCTCTAACCCAAAAGTATCCATGCTGCCCAAACCAAAGCACATTTTATTTCCTATCTTGTCCAAACTTTTAGCAGCATTATACAAAGTTGAAAATTCCTTCTTTCCTACTTGCTCTGACCTTGTTTGACATTACATTTTAGTGGCTTTCTTCTCTCACTAGATACTGCTTTTCAACATCTTTTTTGGTATTTCCACTTCATCCGAAATCCAAATATAAGAATTGCTCAAGTCTTAGCCCTTCCGGTCCCTCTTCATATTAATATGAGTGTGTATGTGTGCTTTTTCCACAAGTGTTCTCATTTATTTCACATTTTCAATGTTATTAATATACTGAAAAGTTGCCAACCCAAACTACTGCTTGGAACTTCTAAGATACTTTTCAAATTAAACATTTCTAAACTTACCCTTTATATTGGTTCTACCCCTTACCTAGAATATTCTTCTATTCACGTTTTTTATGGCTGGCTTTGTAGTATATTTTATCAATTTGTGCATCATTTTCTCAGAGAGGTATTCCATGACTACCTTAAGAAATTACCCTTGATCTGCTCAAATTAAAAAAAAAAACAAAAAAAAAACCCTTGATCTGCTCAAATATAACAATCAGGAAAAAAAAAAAAAAACTATTATACCATTATAGTATTTGCATTTTTCTTATTTATTTTCTTAATGTCTTCATTCCCATGAATTCAGGAAACATTTTGTCTCATTTACCAATGAATTTTCTTGGCAGATTCCCTAGCAGATAGTAAATGTTTTTAAATGTGTGCCAAATGAATAAATATTTTTTGAAAAAAAGTATCAGTTAATATTGACAAGACAGGTTAGTGACTTTACACTTAAGGAAATCTTTCAACAGTACATATTCTTATAAAAATGTGGAGGTCTTTTCAGTATAAAATAGTCTATTTCATACTATAAGGTTTTGAATACATTAGGCATTAATTTTTTTTGTAATTGTAGGAATTTAAGAAATAATTGATTTTTCTTAGGTCATAGCCCGTTAATGCTCTAAAATTAAAGTACATTTGGGAGCCTACTAATGTATTTCATTATATAATATAGACCTTTTACTGTTAGATTTCCTCACTTGATATTTTAAAAATCACATAATTCCAATTTTATGTGATTATAGCAGTTACACATAATAGCTGATTATAACATCATCTCTTTTCACTTTTTTTACTAGTTAATTCAAAATAACAACCCCAATCTTAATTAAACCTTCAGGACTGAAATTACACGCACACACACACACACACATTTGATTGAAGTACTTCTAAAGAGGTATTCGATCACTTACATGAGCACAAATATAACAAAATAAATTTGTTATATATGTGCTTATATATGTTATTGGATGGCAAAGATATTCCAGGAAAACCAATTTGACTAAATTGGTTATCAAACCAAAAAACCCAAACCCACTGCCGCCGAGTCGATTCTGACTCATAGCGGCCCTATAGGACAGAGTAGAACCTCCCCATAGAGTTTCCAAGGAGCACCTGGCAGATTCAAACTGCCGACCTCTTGGTTAGCAGCTGTAGCACTTAACCACTCACTACGCCACCAGGGTTTCCACTGGAATTAAATGGGAGAGTTTATAGAAAAGAAAATGAAAACAGTAGAGTCTTTCTCACTTTGTATCCAGAGAGGATACAAACATGTAGATATCAGCACATTACAGTGATCTATCAATTTAGTGTTTTTTCTACAAGTGTTTCCGTGTATTGATTTCCATGGAAAGCTTTGTCATACTGTCCAAAGATAGACAGAATAGCGTAAAAGAAGCAAAAGTGAGAGAGGAAGCACATAAAAGAGTATTTCTTTAAAAAAATGGGAAAAATTATGAATGAACAAGGATTTAGAAGCAATAGGTAATATATTTGGAATTTTAAAATTTTGAATAGTAAGGATTTCTGCAAAATAGATTTAGTTTAGGAAGAATAGATTATCTGTAAGTTTGTAACGAAAATAGAAATAAATATTCATTCACAGTAACTTCCTGTTATAGCTTTAAAAGTTATTTTTCATCTAAATAATAGCTCTTAAAATACAGTGTATTTTCTGTATACGATGTATATAACCAGTCTCCAATGAGTTCGTTCCAAATCGCAGTGGCCTCTTGAGTTTCAGAGTTGAACTGTGCTCCACAGGGGTTTCAAAGGCTGTGACTTTCCAGAAGTAGGTCACCAGGGCTTTCTTTCACGGACCTTTTGGTGGATTCAAATCACCAACCTTTCATTTGTGCCACTTACAGACTTCACAATGTATACAGAATTGTAGAAAAATATAGAACATTCCATGTGCAACAGATATTTCAGAAATCATAAATATTAAAATTAATGAGGACAGAACCTCTGACTTTTCAGTTTACTCTTAGTTAGGAAAGGAGCTACTATTTGCATTCATTCCTAAAACTTGCCTGCTTAGAATCTCTGAATGAATTTTTTTTTTCAAATAAATGTTTGTATGTATATGCAATGTGTGTGTTTGTGTGGATATTTGTATTCTACATTCTGCTTTTCAATTCTAGTCCTTTTTTTTTTTTTTTTTTTTTTTTTAGTGGTGAGATTCATGATGCAAACAATCAACTGACAAGCACACCTCCATGGGGTAATAGTCTGGAATATTTAAACTCAACACTTGTATATAAATCAAGCACCTTGGATAGGCCTGTGTTTACAAAGAGGTCAATTTTGCTTGCTACATTGCTTGGAAGATGTTTTCTTAAATTTCTTTTCCTCTATAGAGTTCCTCAAATTTTTTCCGTTGCTGTATACCGAACAACAAGGGGGAAGAAAAGCTAGGAACATTTGACCCAATGTGGTATAACACATCTGCTTCTAGTGCAAGATCAAAACAAAATTTATTCTTTATGTGAGGTATGCCCTCCAACTGCGTCCTTCTTTATTTTAAGTCAATGTTTCTCTAAGAATCGCTGAGTAAAGCTGAGGTTCTAAGAAGTTATGTCACTTTGACCCTGATAAAACCAGAGTGTGCTATTACCATCGGCAGCATTTACAAGTGGCATGGTAAAAAAATTCAGTGAAAGATATTTTGATGAAACTCTGGGATGCTGATAGATTTTGTAAAAGTTGACTAAAATAGATGAATACTCACCTTAGACAGTCAGGTAAAAATATACCATATTAGTGTTAGCAATTCCTTGAATGGCTTTTAAACAAAATAAAACACACTTCTTTACTGCTAGCTTAGATCAGCAAGATGCTTCCATCTTATAATTAATTTTGACATTAACTTATTTGGTGTAAGTTAGAAAAAGCTGTGAGGCAACTTAAAATCGTGTACACATTTGATGTCCCTCATACATAATAAATCATTCTAGATTAATGTAGAATATCTACATTCACTCTAGGTATCTAATGGGGTGCAGTGTCTTACTGACTATGATCTATGCAGGAGAAAGAAGTGGCCACATGTTAAAACGGGCAGAAATCATTTCCATACAGTTGTCACAAGAAGTCCACTTTCAACAGATGGCATTTTTTATTCTGTAGAATTTTCCTGGTGTGGAAAACATTCATTATTTAAAAGCAATGAACAAATCAGTGGGATTTTACTCAAAGTACAAACAAATAAAAAAATCTGAAATACATTTTTCTTAAACCACCATTTTTCGTTCAGCCATAACCATTTAGGATGTAAATTAATTCCCAATGTATTTGCCATTGCAAGGACATACTTTGATATCTTCCAGTAGTAAATTTTCAAATGCTACAGCTGTGACCTGAAAATGTAGAAAACTATGCAAATCAACACATTCCCATGTACCCAAGCTTAAGGGAAACCACCTGCAGGGAGGAGAAAATAATGTAGGGGAAGGGATTCTGGTATTCATTGCATCCCAGCATGCCCTCCCTCTTTCTACACAAACATACACCCACTTCTTAACACTGATCTTTGCTGACATTAAGTTTATAAATGTGTATTTACTGAGATTAAAAAAGGCATGCTTCTTCCAAGATAGTGAACTTAGAAACCATTGAAAACAGGGTAAGCACAAAGCAATTGACAAATTGAGAATGAATGTGAGGAATAGATACTGTGTAATTTACATGGTCAGATTTGTTTTTTAAAAGATCACTATAGGAGAGAGGCGGGGCCAAGACAGCTGACTAGGCAGACGCTACCTCGGATCCCTCTTGCAACAAAGACATGGAAAAACAAGTGAATCGATCACATACATGACAATCTACGAACCCTGACCATCAAACACAGATCTAAAGAGTTGACCTGAGTGAGAGGTGAGCGAAAAGCTGTGCCCTGAACCCGTGACCCACTCCACAGCCTTGAGCCCTCTTGGTTCTGGAACCCGTGACCCACTCCACAGCCTTGAGCCCTCTTGGTTCCCTGGTGCTGAGTGCCGGGGCTGAGAGCAGCTTACTGAGGTGGGGCAGGCACGGGACACAGCCCTAACCCCTAGCCCCCTGGGGTAACCTCCGTAGAGACTCAGCCAGCACAAGCAGGCTGCACACTGACATGGCTAAGGAGAGAACGAATGAACAACAACGGGAAAGCAGCGACAGTTTTTGGAGCCTGGAGTCAGCGTCCCAGTCAGAAAACCTTGGTGCCCGGTTTTGAATTGGGCACAGGAAGCTGAGAATGGCATCCTGAGACTGCGCAAACATGGGACGCAGCCCTAGCCCCCTGAAGTGACCTCAGGCTAAGCCCAGCCAGTACACGTAGGCAGCTCAGCGACGCGGCTCACAGGAGGAGAAGTCACCAGGAGGCAGCAACTGGTTTTGGAGCCTGGAGTGTGGTGATCCAGCCGAGGAAGCATGGCGCTGGGCTTAGGACCAGGAGTGGAGGAACTGACCACGGATTCTGAGACAGCAGCACAAGCACAAGACACAGGCCTGACCCTCGGGGACAACCTCGACCCAGCCAACACACACAGGCTACACGCCCCTTGGGGATCTCAGATAAAACAGTCATTGCCAAGCAAGATAAGTAACTTTGTCTATATTCCTGGGTGCTACTACCTCCTATCTATCTGATCCCTTCCCTCCCCTTCCCAGGTGGCTTCAATAACATTGGAATTTCCTGGGCCAGAGAGTGAGGTGCTCTGCAGGTTTTTTTTTTTTTTTTTTTTTGTCTTTTCCTAACCCATTCTCCTGGCCTGAGAGAAGCAGCTACAAAAAACCCAGGGACCAAGAATCCTTCCCTGACTTCCCGAAATTGGACTAAAAATACAGAATCAGCTCCAGCCAAGCATATGAGATCCACAGTCTTGGGCTTTCATCCCTACAGGGAACAAGGTGGCTATTATAATGCAAAGGCAATTCTGATAGTGATCTGACTGTAATTCTTTTAACAGATTACTGAAAAGACAAGTTTCCCAGGTCTGATATCTCTACCTATTAAACAGAGCCCTCACTGACCCACAAAGGGGAACTGAAGGCTGAAGCTCCACCCAAACCACTTAACCTCCTGCCATAGGGGTCTGAGGGTAGTGACATCTACCAATCTGTAGAGGTACATGCATTGGGTGCCTAAGATACAGTTGCAGAGCCCACCCACCAAAGTGCTTTGGGAATAGAGACACACCTACCTCACTGGCACTTGGGGGAAGGCTGTCAGCATCCTGCCCTCCCTGGAATGTGACCCCATGCTGCTACTAGAATCTGGTGCACAAAACTATCACCGCTACTCCTCTAAGCGAATAGGTGACAGTCAACCCCACACACTTGGTGACCCAAAATCAGATTCTACTCAAGGATAGTGAATGGACTCTTAGGATTATATTTCTGGTAATGGCCCAAACCAGCTGGTAAGAGGACATAAGTGATTCAAAGGCTACAACAATCAAGACAGCGCAATCTAGTAGCCCATCTACGTATATTGAAAGAAAACAAACAAGATAAGACTCAGTGAGCAAATATAAAATAAATCATTACGATATCTTATAGATGGCTTGGAGACAGCAGTCAATATCAAACCACATAGAGAAGCAGACCATGATTGCTTCTACAACTCCCCAGATTAAAGAATCAAAATCTTTCCCAAAAGAAGACACAATCCTGGAATTGCCATTTACAGAATATAAAAAACTAATGTACAGAATGCTTCAAGACATCACGGATGACATCAGAAATGAAATAAGGCAATCTACAGAAAAAGCCAAGGAACACACTGATAAAGCAGTTGAAGAAATCAAAAAGATTATTCAAGAACATAGTGGAAAAATTAATAAGCTACGAGAATCCATAGAGAGACAGCATTCAGAAATCCAAAAGATTAACAGTAAAATTACACAATTAGACAACTCAATAGGAAGTCAGAGGAGCAGAGTAGAGGAATTGGGATGCAGAGTGGAAGAGTTGGAGGATAAAGCAATTGACACCAATATAAAAACCAATATAGCTGCAGAAAAATCAGATGAAAGAATTAAAAAAAATGAAGAAACCCTAAGAATCATGTGGGACTCTATCAAGAAGAATAACTTGTGTGTGTTTGGAGTTCCAGAACAAGGAGGGACAAGAGAAAAAACAGAGAGAATAGTTGAAGATCTGTTGGCAGAAATCTTCCCTGACATCATGAAAGACGAAAGGATATCTATTCAAGATGCTCATTGAACCCCATATAAGATTGACCCAAAAAGAAAATCACGGAGACATATTATCATCAAACTTGCCAAAACCAAAGATAAAGAGAAAATTTTAAAAGCAGCCAGGGATAAAAGAAAGGTTTCCTACAAAGGAGAATCACTAAGAATAAGTTCAGACTACTCAGCAGAAACCATGCAGGCAAGAAGGCAATGGGATGACATATATACAGCACTGAAGGAGAAAAACTGCCAGCCAAGGATCATTTATCCAGCAAAACTCTCTCTCAAATATGAAGGTGAAATTAAAACATTTACAGATAGATACAAGCTTAGAGAATTTGCAAAAACCAATCCAAAGCTACAAGAAATACTAAAGGAAATTGGTCAGAAAATCAATAATATCAGATACCAACACAACACAAGGTCATAGAACAGAACATCCTGATATCAACTCAAATACGGAAACCACAAAAACAAATTAAGATTAATTTTAAAAAGAAAAAAATGCTCAAAACAGGGAATCATTGAACTCATTAAGTAAAAGATCACAATAATCAAAAAGAGGGACTAAATATAGGAGGCATAGAACTGCCATATGGAGAGGAAAACAAGGCTATATAGGATGATACAAGTTAGGTTTTCACTTAGAAAAATAGGGGTAAATATTAAGGTAACCACAAAGAGGTCTAACAATGCCATAACTCAAAATAAAAACCAAGAAAAACATAATGACTCAGCAAACATAAATTCACCTACTATGAAAATGAGGAACACATAATTTACAAAGAAAAACTTCTCGGCACAAAAAAGTAAGTGGAAAAATGAAATTGTCAACAACACACACAAAAAGGAATTAAAATGACAGCACTAAACACATACTTATCTATAATTACACTGAATGGAAATGGACTAAGTGCACCAAAAAAGAGATAGAGAGTCTCAGACTGGATAAAGAAACACAATCCATCTATATGCGGCCTACAAGAGACACACCTTAGACTTAGAGACACAAACAAACTAAAACTCAAAGGATGCAAAAAAATATATCAAGCAAACAACAAGCAAAAAAGAGCAGGAGTAGTAATATTAATTTCTGACAAAATAGACTTAAAAGTTAAATCCACCACAAAGGATAAAGAAGGACACTACATAATGATTAAAGGGACAATTGATGAGGAAGACATAAACATATTAAATATTTATGCACCCAATGACAGGGCTGCAAGATACATAAAACAAACGTTAACAGAACTGAAAAGTGAGATAGACAGCTCCACAATAATAGTAGGAGACTTCAACACACCACTTTTGGAGAAGGATAGGACTTCCAGTAAGAAGCTCAGTAGAGACACGGAAGACCTAATTGCTACAATCAAGCAACTTGACCTCATAGACCTATACAGAACACTCCACCCAACAGCTGCAAAGTATACTTTTTTTCTAGTACACACGGAACATTCTCTAAAATAGATCACATATTAGGTCATAAAAGAAAACTTTGCAGAATCCAAAAACATTGAAATATTACAAAGCATCTTCTCAGACCACAAGCCATAAAAGTGGAAATCAATAACAGAAAAATCAGGGAAAAGAAATCAAATACTTGGAAACTGAACAATACTCTGCTCAAAAAAGACTGGGTTATAGAGACATTAAGGAGGGAGTAAAGAAATTCATAGAATGCAACGAGAGTGAAAACACTTCCTATCAAAACCTCTGGGACACAGCAAACGCAGTGCTCAGAGGTCAATTTATATCGATAAATGGACACATACATAAAAAAGAAAGAGCCAAAATCAGAGAACTGTCTCTACAACTTGAACAAATAGAAACTGAGCAACAAAAGAATCCATCAGGCACCAGAAGAAAACAAATAATAAAAATTAGAGCTGAACTAAATGAATTAGAGAACAGAAAAACAACTGAAAGAATTAACAAAGCCAAAAGCTGGTTCTTTGAAAAAATTAACAAAATTGATAAACCATTGGCCAGACTGACTAAAGAAATACAGGAAAGGAAACAAATAACCTGAATAAGAGACGAGATGGGCCATATCACAACAGACCCTACTGAAATTAAAAGAATCATATCAGATTATTACAAAAAATTGTACTCTAACAAATTTGCAAACCTAGAAGAAATGGATGAATTCCTGGAAAAACACTACCTACCTAAACTAACACAATCAGAAGTAGAGCAACTAAAGAGACCCATAACAAAAAAAGAAATTGAAACGGTAATCAAAAAACTCCCAACATAAAAAAGCCTTGGCCTGGACGGCTTTATTTCAGAGTTCTACAAAACTTTCAGAGAAGTGTTAACACCATTACTCCTGAAGGTATTTCAAAGCATAGAAAATGATGGAATACTACCTAACTCAACCTATGAAGCTACAATATCCCTGATACCAAAACCAGGTAAAGACATCTCCAAAAAAGAAAATTATAGACCTATATCCCTCATGAACATAAATGCAAAAATCCTCAACAAAATTCTAGCCAATAGAATTCAACAACATATCAAAAAAATAATCCACCACCACCAAGTGGAATTTATACTAGGGATGCGAGGTTGGTTTAATATTAGAAAAACCATTAATGTAATCCACCACATAAATAAAACCAAAGACAAAAACCACATGATCAATTGATGCAGAAAAGGCATTTGACAAAGTCCAACACCTATTCATGATAAAAACCCTCAGCAAAATAGGAATTGAAGGAAAATTCCTCAACACAATAAAGGGCATCTATACAAAGCCAACAGCCAACATCATTCTAAATGGAGAGAGCCTGAAAGCATTTCCCTTGAGAATGGGAACCAGACAAGGATGCCCTCTATCACTGCTCTTATTCAACATTGTGCGAGAGGTCCCAGCCAGAGCACTTAGGCTAGACAAAGAAGTAAAGGGCATCCGGAGTGGCAAGGAAGAAGTCAAATTATCTCTATTTGCAGATGACATGATCTTACACACGGAAAACCGTACGGAATTCTTCAGAAAACTTCTGAAACTAATAGAAGAATTTGGCAGAGTCTCAGGTTACAAGATAAACATACAAAAATCACTTGGATTCCTCTACATGAACAAGGAGAACAATGAAGAGGAAATCACCAAATCAATACCATTCACAGTAGCCCCCAAGAAGATAAAATACTTAGGAATAAATCTTACCAAAGATGTAAAAGACCTATACAAAGAAAACTACAAAGTACTAGTGCAAGAAACTAAAAGGGACCTACTTAAGTGGAAAAACATACCTTGCTCATGGATAGGAAGACTTAACATAGTAAAAATGTCTATTCTACCAAAAGCCATCTATACATACAATGCACTTCTGATCCAAATTCCAATGACATTTTTTAAGGTGATGGAGAAACAAATCACCAACTTCATATGGAAGGGAAAGAAGCCCTGGATAAGTAAAGCATTACTGAAAAAGAAGAAGAAAGTGGGAGGCCTCACTCTACCTGATTTTAGAACCTATTATACAGCCACAGTAGTCAAAACAACCTGGTATTGGTACAACAACAGACACATAGACCAATGGAACAGATTTGAGAACCCAGATATAAATGCATCCACATATGAGCAGCTGATATTTGACAAAGGCCCAGTGTCAGTTAATTGGGGAAAAGAGAGTCTTTTTCACAAATGGTGCTGGCATAACTGGATATCCATTTTTAAAACAGTGAAACAGGACCCATACCTCACACCATGCACAAAAACTAACTCCAAGGGGATCAAAGACCTAAACATAAAGACTAAAACGATAAAGATCATGGAAGAAAAAATAGGGACAACCTTAGGAGCCCTAATATAAGGCATAAACAGAATACAAAACATTACCAAAAATGATGAAGAGAAACCAGACAACTGGGAGCTCCTAAAAATCAAACACCTATGCTCATCTAAAGACTTCTCCAAAAGAGTAAAAAGGCTACCTACAGATTGGGAAAAAATTTTCAGCTATGACATCTCCGACCAGTGCCTGATCTCTAAAATCTATATGATTCTGTTAAAACTCAACCACAAAAAGACAAACAACCCAATCAAAAAGTGAGCAAAGGATATGAACACGCACATCACTAAAAAGATATTCAGGCAGCTAACAGATACATGAGAAAATGCTCCCGATCATTAGCCATTAGAGAAATGCAAATTAAAACTACGATGAGATTCCATCTCACTCCAACAAGGCTGGCAGTAATCCAAAAAACACAAAATAATAAATGTTGGAGAGGCTGCGGAGAGATTGGAACTCTTATACACTGCTGGTGGGAATGTTAAATGGTACAACCACTTTGGAACTCTATCTGGCGTTTTCTTAAAAAGTTAGAAATAGAACTACCATGCAACCCAGAAATCCCACTCCTCAGAATATACCCTAGAGAAATAAGAGCCTTCACACGAACAGATATATGCACACCCATGTTTATTGCAGCTCTGTTTACAATAGCAAAAAGCTGGAAGCAACCAAGATGCCCATCAACAGATGAATGGTTAAATAAATTGTGGTATATTCACACAATGGAATACTACTCATTGATAAAGAACAGTGACGAATCTGTGAAACATTTCATAACATGGAGGAACCTGGAAGGCATTATGCTGAGTGAAATTAGTCAGATGCAAAAGGACAAATACTCTATAAAACCAGTATTATAAGTTCTTGAGAAATAGTTTAAACTGAGAAGAACACATTCTTTTGTGGTTATGAGAGGGGGGAGGGAGGGAGGGTGGGAGAGGTTTATTTACTGATTAGTTAGTGGATAAGAACTACTTTAGGTGAAGGAAGGACAGTATTCAATACAGGGAAGGTCACCTCAACTGGACTGTACCAAAAGCAAAGAAGTTTCCGGGATAAACCGAATGCTTCAAAGGTCAGTGGAGCAAGGATGGGGGTTTGGGGACTATGGCTTAAGGGGACTTCTAAGTCAATTGGCATAGTAAACTCTATTATGAAAACATTCTTCATCCCACTTTGAAGTGTGCCGTCTGGGGTCTTACATGCTAACAGGTGGCCATCTAAGATGCATCAATTGGTCTCAGCCCACCTGGATCAGAGGAGAATGAAGATCACCAAGGTCACACAATAACTATGAGCCCAAGAGACAGAAAGGGCCACATGAACCAGAGACTTACATCATCCTGAGACCAGAAGAACTAGATGGTGCCCGGCCACAACCGATGACTGCCCTGACAGGGAGCTGAGCAGAGAACCCCTGAGGGAGCAGGAGATCAGTGGGATGCAGACCCCAAATTCTCATAAAAAGACCAGACTTAATGGTCTGACTGAGACTAGAAGAATCCCAGTGGTCATGGTCCCCAAACCTTCTGTTGACCCAGGACAGGAACCATTCCTGAAGACTACTCATCAGACATGGAAGGGACTGGACAATGGGTTTGAGAGAGATGCTAATGAAGAGTGAGCTACTTGTATCAGGTGGACACTTGAGACTGTGTTGGCGTGTCCTATCTGGAGTGGAGATGGGAGGGTAGAGAGGGTTAGAAACTGGCAAAACGGTCACGAAAGTAGAGACTGGAAGGAGGGTGCGGTCTGACTAATTAGGGGGAGAGTAAATGGGAGTATGTAGTAAGGTGTATATAAGCTTATATGTGACAGACTGACTTGATTTGTAAACTTTCATTTGAAGCTCAATAAAAATTATTTAAAAAAAAAAAAAAATCACTACAGCTCCAGAATGGGAAACGGATTGATGGGGGTTACAATTCAAAGCAATGAGAGGTCAGGATGCTCTTTTAGTGTTGTTGTTGCTGGTTGTTTACAAATTGATTCTGATTCATGGTGACCCCCTTATGCTGATTTTTGAATGACTGTAGTTTAAATATATACTATTTTCACTAACTTCTAACTGAAATTCAGCTTTTCACTCACTGTATTTATAGGCAACAAACCACAGGAGTTTTAACGGTACCTGTGTATTTGTCAGCGGTAAAAATTGCAGATATTTTTATACTGTTATTGATAGTTGCTGTTGAGTCAGCTGTGATTCATGGCAACCCAAGTATGACAGACTTAAACACAACCCATCCTACATCATTCTCATGATCACTAGCATGCTCGAGTCCATTGTTGCCTGCAGCCCTATGGGACTCATCTTCCAACACTATATCAGACAATATTATGTTGTGATCTATAGGGTTTTCATTAACTAATTTTCAGAAGTAGATCACAGGCCTTCCTTCCTAGTCTGTCTTAGTCTAGAAGCTCCACTAAAACTTGTCCACCATGGGTCACCTTGGTGGTGTTTGAAATACCAGTAGCATAGCTTCCAGCCTCACACAAGCCACCACAGTACTATAAACTGACATATTGGTGGTGAATTTTTTTTTTATATACTTTTTATTGTGCTTTAAGTGAAAGTTTACAAGCCAAGTAAGTCTTTCACACAAAAACCCATATACACCTTGCTAAACACTACCAGTTACTCTCCCCCTAATGAGACAGCCCGCTGTCTCCATCCACTCTCTCTTTTTGTGTCCATTTCACCAGCTTCTAACCCCCTCCACCCTCTCATCTCCCCTCCAGACAGGAGATGCCAACATAGTCTCAAGTGTCCACCTGATCCAAGAAGCGCACTCCTCACCAACATCCCTCTCCAACCCATTGTCCACTCCAATCCATGTCTGAAGAGTTCACTACGGAATGGTTCCTGTCCTGGGCCAACAGAAGGTCTCAGGGCCATGACCACCAGGGTCCTTCTAGTCTCAATCAGACCATTAAGTCTGGTCTTATGAGAATTTGGGGTCTGCATCCCCCTGCTTTGTTGCTCCCTCAGGGGTTCTCTGTTGTGTTCCCTGTCAGGGCAGTCATTGGTTGTGGCTGGGCACCATCTTAGTTGTTCTGGTCTCAGGATGGTGTAGTCTTTGGTTCATGTGGCCCGTTCTGTCTCTTGGGCTTGTAATCGCCTTGTGCCCTTGGTGTTCCTCATTCCCCTTTGATCCAGGTGGGTTGAGGCCAATTGATGCATCTTAGATGGCTGCTTGCTAGCATTTAGGACCCCAGACGCTACTCTTCAAAGTGGGATGCAGAATGTTTTCTTAATAGATTTTATTATGCCAATTGACTTAGATGTCCCCTGAAACCATGGTCCCCAGACCCCTGCCCCTGCTATGCTGGCCTTCGCAGCATTCAGTTTATTCAGGAAACTTCTTTGCTTTTGGTTTAGTCCAATTGTGCTGACCTCCCATGTATTGTGTGCTGTCTTTCCCTTCACCTAAAGTAGTTCTTATCTACTAGTGAATGCCCCTCTCCCACCCTCCCTCCCCCCTCTCATAACCACGAAAGAACGTTTTCTTCTCAGTTTAAACTATATCTCAAGTTCTTATAATAGTGGTCTTATACAATATTTGTCCTTTTGCAACTGACTAATTTCACTCAGCATAATGCTTTCCAGGTTTCTCCATGTTATGAAATGCTTCACAGATTCCTCACTGTTCTTTCTTGACGGGTAGTATTCCATTGTGTGAATATACCATAATTTATTTATCCATTCATCTGTTGATGGGCACCTTGGTTGCTTCCATCTTTTTGCTACTGTAAACAGTGCTGCAATGAACATGGGTGTGCATATATCTGTTTGTGTAAAGGCTCTTATTTCTCTAGGATATATTCCAAGGAGTGGGATTGCTGGATTGTATGGCAGTTCTATTTCTAGTTTTTTAAGGAAGCACCAAGTTGATTTCCAAAGTGGTTGTACCATTTGACATTCCCAACAGCAGTGTACAAGAGTTCCAATCTCTCCACAGCCTCTCCAAAATTTATTATTTTGTGTTTTTGGATTAATGCCAGCCTTGTTGGAGTGAGATGAAATCTCATTGTAGTTTTGATCTGCATTTCTCTAATGGCTAATGATCCTGAACATTTCCTCATATATCTATTAGCTACCTGAATGTCTTCTTTAGTGAAGTGTCTATTCATATCTTTTGCCCATTTTTTAATTGGGTTATTTGTCTTTTTGTGGTTGAGTTTTTGCAGTATCATGTAGATTTTAGAGATCAGGCGCTGATCAGAAATGTCATAGCTAAAAACTTTTTTCCAGTTTGTAGGTAGTCTTTTGACTCTTTTGGTGAAGTCTTTGGATAAGCACAAGTGTTTGATTTTTAGGAGCTCCCAGTTATCTAGTTTTTCTTCTACATTCTTTATAATGTTTTGTATACTGTTTATGCCATGTGTTAGTGCTCCTTACATTGTCCCTATTTTTTCTTCCATGATCTTCATCCTTTTAGATTTTATATTTAGGTCATTGATCCATTTTGAATTAGTTTTTGTGCATGGAGTAAGGTATGGGCCTTGTTTCATTTTTTTTTGCAGATGGACATCCAGTTATGCCAGCATCATTTGTTAAAAAAAAACTGTCTTTTCCCCATTTAACTGTTTTGGGACCTTTGTCAAATATCGACTGCTCATATGTGGCTTCATTTATGTCTGGATTCTCAATTCTGTTCCATTGGTCCATGTATCTGTTGTTTACCCGTATCAGGCTGTTTTGACTACTGTGGCGGTGTAATAGGTTCTAAAATCAGGTAAAGTAAGGTCTCCCACTTTGTTCTTCTTTTTCAGTAATGCCTTGTTTTTCTGGGTCCTCTTTCCCTTCTATACAAATGTTGATGAACTGTTTCTCCATCTCATTAAAGAATGTCGTTGAGATTTGGATTGGAATTGCATTAAATATATAGATTGCTTTTGGTAGAATAGACATTTTTGTAAAGTTAAGTCTTCCTATCCATGAGCAAGGTATCCAGTTATGTAAGTCTGTTTTGGTTTCTTGCAGAAGTGTACTGTAGTTTTCTTTGTGTAAGTCTTTTACATCTCTGGTAAGATTTATTCCTAAGTATTTTATCTTCTTAAGGGTTACTGTAAATGGCATTGATTTGGTGATTTCCTCTTCGATGTTCTTTTTGTTGGTGTAGAGGAATCCAGCCGATTTTTGTATGTTTATCTTGTATCCCAATACTCTGCTGAACTCTTCTATTAGTTTCAGTAGTTTTCTGGAGGATTCCTTAGGGTTTTCTGTGTATAAGATCATGTCACCAGCAAATAGAGATGCTTTCACTTCTTACTTGCCAACCTGGATGCCCTTTATTTCTATACCCAACCTAATTTCTCTGGCTAGGACCTCCAAAACAATGTTGAATAAGAGTGGTGATAAAGGGCATACTTGTCTGGTTCCCGATCTCAATGGGAATGCTTTCAGACTCTCTCCATTTAGGGTAATTTCGGCTGTTGGCTTTGTGTAAATGCCCTTTATTATGTTGAGGAATTTTCCTTCTATTCCTAGTTTACCGAGAATTTTTATCATGAATGAGTGTTGAACTTTGTCAAATGCCTTTTCTGCATCAATTGATAAAATCATGTGATTCTTGTCTTTTATTTATGTGATGGATTACATTAATTGTTTTTCTAATGTTGAACCATCCCTGAATACCTGGTATGAATCTCACTGTCTCATGGTGAATTATTTTTTTTTTTGATATGTTGTTGAATTGTATTGGCTAGAATTTTGTTGAGGATTTTTGCATCTACATTCATGAGGGATATAGGTCTATAATTTTCTTTTCTTGTGTCTTTACCTGGTTTTGGTATCAGGGATATGGTGGCTTCATAGAATGAGTTTGGTAGTATTCCATCCTTTCCTGTGCTGTGAAATACCTTTAGTAGTAGTGGTGTTAACTCTTTTCTAAGTTTGTTGGAACTCGGCAGTGAAGCTGTCCGGGCCAGAGCTTTTTTGTTGTTGTTGTTGTTGGTAGTTTTTTGGTTACCTTTTCAATCTCTTCTTTTGTTATGGGTCTATTTAGTTGTTCTACCTTCCTTTGTGTTAGTTTAGGTGGGTAGTGTGTTTCTAGGAATTCATTCATTTCTTCTAGGTTTTCAAATTTGTTTGAGTATAGTTTTTCATAGTAATCTGATATGATTCTTTTAATTTCAGTTAGGTCTGTTGTAATATAGCCCATCTCATTTCTTATTCAGGTTATTTGCTTCCTCTCCTGTTTTTCTTTTTTCAGTTTGGCCAGTGGTTTCTCAATTTTGTTGAGTTTTTCAAAAAAGCAGCTTTTGGTCTTGTTAATTCTTTCAATTGCTTTTCTGTTTTCTATTTCATTTAGTTCAGCTCTAATTTCTATTATTTGTTTTCTTCTGGTGCCTGTGGGTTTCTTTTGTTGCTCTGTTTCTATTTGTTCAAGTTGTAGGGATAATTCTTCGATTTTGGCCCTTTCTTCTTTTTTTTTATGTGCACATTTATGGATATAAATTGGCCTCTGAGCACCGCTTTTGTTGTGTCCCAAAGGTTCTGATAGCAAAAGTTTTCATTCTCATTGGATTCTCTGAATTTCTTTATTCCATCCTTAATGTTTTCTATAACCCAGTCTTTCTTGAGCAGGGTATTGTTCAGTTTCTAAGTGTTTGATTTCTTTTCCCTGCATTTCCTGTTATTGATTTCCACTTTTATGGCCTTATGGTCAGAGAAGATGCTTTGTAATATTTCAATGTTTTGGATTCTGCTAAGGTTTGCTTTATGACCTAATATGTGGTCTATTCTAGAGAATGTTCCATGTGCACTAGAAAAGAAAGTATAGTTGGTTGCTGTTGAGTGGAGTGTTCTGTATATGTGTATGAGGTCAAGTAGATTGATTGTGGCTTTTAGATCTTCTGTGTCTTTATTGAGCTTCTTTCTGGATGTCCTGTCTTTCACCAAAAGTGGTGTGTTGATGTCTCCTACTATTATTGTGGAGCTATCTATCTCACTTTTCAATGCTGATAGAGTTCGTTTTATTTATTTTGCAGCCTTGTCATTGGGTGCATAAATATTTAATATGGCGATATCTTCTTGGTATATTGTCCCTTTAATCATTATATAGTGTCCTTCCTTATCCTTTCTGATGGCTTTAATTTTAAAGTCTGCTTTGTCAGAAATTAATATTGCCACTCCTGCTCTTTTTTGATTGCTGTTTGCTTGATGTATTTGTTTCCATCCTTTGAGTTTTAGTTTGTTTGTGTCTCTAAGTCTAAAGTGTGTCTCTTGTAGGCAGCATATAGATGGACCTTGTTTTTTAATCCATTCTGCCACTCTCTATCTCTTTATTGGCGCATTTAGTCCATTTACATTCAGGGTAATTATGCATAGGTATGAATTTATCATTTTGACGTCTTTTTTTGTGTTGTTGACAGTTTCTTTTACCCACTTGATTTTATGTGCTGAGTAGATTTGCTTTATATCTTGTCCTTTCTTCGCATTTGTTGTTGTTGATTTTGTTTCTGCTGAGTCGGTATTTTTCCCTTGTGTTTTATTTTGATGAGTAGGATAGTTTATCGCCTTTGTGGTTTTTTTTTTATTATTGTTTACCCGTACTTTTCTAAATTTAAAACTAACTTTTATTTCTTTGTATCGCCGTATATTCCTCTCCTTTTGGAAGGTGTATGATTACATTTCTTAGTCCCTGTTTATTATTTTAATGTTGTCTTCTTTTATATAATAATATCACTGTTATCCTGTTTTGGGCTTTTATTTATATATACATATAATCTTGCTTTTTTTTTTTTTGATTTCCCTGTCTGGGTTGACTTCTGGTTGCTCTGCCCAGTGGTCTAGTCTTGGGTTGATACCTGGTATTGATTTTCTAACCAAAGAACTCCCTTTAGTATTTCTTGTAGTTTTGGTTTAGTTTTTCCAAATTCTCTAAGCTTGTGTTTATCTGGAAATATCTTAATTTCACGTTCATATTTAAGAGACAGTTTTGCTGGATATATGATTCTTGGCAGGCAATTTTTTCCTTCAACTTTTGAAATATGTCATGCCATTGTCTACTTGCCTGTGTGGTTTCTGCTGAGTAGTCCGAGCTTATTCTTATTGGTTCTCCTTTGTAGGTGACTTTTTGTTTATCCCTCGCTGCTCTTATAATTCTCTATCTTTAGTTTTGGCAAATTTGATTATAATATGTCTTGGTGACTCTCTTTTAAGATCTACCTTATGTGGAATTTGATGAGCATCTTGGATAAATATTTTCTCATCTTTCACAATACCCAGGAAGTTTTCTGCCAGCAAATCTTCAACAATTTTCTCTGTATTTCTGTTATCCCTCCCTGTTCTGGTACTCCAATCACTCGTAGGTTATTTCTCTTGATAGAGTCCCACACGATTCTTAAGGATTCTTCATTTTTTTTAATTCTTTTATCTGATTTTTTTTCAAATATATTACTGCCAAGTGATTGATCTTCGAGTTCAGAAATTCTGGCTTCTACTTGCTCAATTCTGCTCCTCTGACTTTCTATTGAGTTGTCTAATTCTGTAATTTTATTGTTAATCTTCTGAATTTCCGATTGCTGTCTTTGGATTTTTCCAGCTTATTAAACTTTTTCATTATGTTCCTGAATAATCTTTCTAATTTCTTCAATTGCTTTATAAGTGGGTTCCTTGGCTTGTTCTGAGTATTGCCTCATTTCCTTCCTGATGTCTTGAAGGGGTCTGTATATTAAACTTTTGTATTCTGCATCTGGTAATTCCAGGAATGCACTTTCATCTAAAAGATCCCTGAATTCTTTGTTTTGAGAGCCTGTTGAGGTGATCATTGTCTGTTTCTTTATGTAACTTGATATTGACTGTTGTCTCCGAGCCATCTATAAGTTATTGTATTAGTTTGGAGCTACCAGTCTTTAGGTCCCTGACATGGGTAGGTGAGGGCCTTGTTTAATAGGAAAGTAATGTCAAATATCAAACACCCACCTCTCTACCGCACAGCTAAAATGGTTAAAGTTTGCCAGCAAGGACCTATTCTCCCGAAATAGTCCCACACAGGTCCATTCAGAAGGGAAAGCTGCTCGAGGTCCACGGACAGTTTATGTCTGGACAGGAGCCATTTCTGTCCTGAGCGCCCCTGGTTAATGGAGCTGGCAAATTATCTTCCCCCCCCAATTGCAAATTTATCCTTCTCCAGGGCTGCAAAGATGGCTCTAGGTGCTCAACAGGGTCTATCTCAGGTGCAGGGATTCAGCCACTGAAGCCAGCTTGGGAGTGAGGGGGTGTGCAGTAAAATATACGCAAATGCTTAGCTTTTGGTGAGAGCACCATTCTCCTCAGGTTCTGGAGGTATGAGTAGGCTGTGTGGCTGGCTGCTTTCTCCCTGAGGAAACTGTGGCCTAACACTAGTACCAGCCTACCACCTCTGCTGCCGCTGCTGCTCCGGGAATAGTGCCTTAGGGCTCCCTGCAATTCAGGTCCAGTAACTCCTCTCCAATTCTGAACATTTTCTTTCTCAGTTTGTTGTCTAAGCTTGCCTTTGATGTTCAGAGTTCCCAGCTTGTCACAAATATACTTGTTTCACTTGTTTTTTCAGGTCTTTGTTGTAAAGAGGGCTCACCAGAAGCATCTGTCTATTCCGCCATCTTGACTGCACCTCCTGAACTTCGGTGGTGAATTTTTATATTACATTTTATTTATTACAAATGCATCTAAATATTATCTAAATTCCTCTATTACTTCCAGTACTTTGAAATTACTGTATTTATTAGATGCCCCATTAGATCTTGTTTTTTATGTGTATTAATAAAGAACCACATGCTTTGCTATATGATAAATTTGCTTTATTAACATTTACTAACTCTAACATAATTATTTATATAATCTTAAGTATTTTTTACATATTAAAAAAAATACCACAACCTTCCACTGGCCAATGAAGTTTGTGTTGCTAAAATGTTGAAAAAAAAAAAGCTTAGAATAGACAACAATATATATTAGTTAGCAGAGCCAATCTTATCCCTATAAAAGGCCTGTCTGTATGTTAGACAGTTCACCAAAAATTTGACAACTGTCAGTTTTCATTTTCTATCTTCACATTTCAACTTTAGGTTATGGAATATCCAGGCAGCAAAACATAGCAACATAGAATGTCAGAATCTGAAAAGAAGAGATGACCCTGGATTAAGAGAAAGAGCAGCTGAAGAAGTTAAGTAGATAGAGAGGCCATGGGAGGAAGGAGAAAGAATGCACACAGTGCGTTCTTGATAAGGAAAGAGGAACAGCTTGATGGGACACCATAAACATCAAGACCCAGAACTCTGATACTGTGGTAGTAGAAGAAAGGAAGGGTTGTCAAGAAGAAAAATAATTCTCCCTAATTACCACAAGATCCTCAGTAGCGAATAAGTTCAAATGTTAGACTGAAACTTTCAGTGAAATTCCCTTTAAGCATTTTTCTAGACCTCTTGCTTGTGAACACATTGTATTTGCAGGGTGCTATTTCTGTTGCTATCTTTCCAAGGGCAATTATCTCAACTCTTAATCTTTGGCACAGTGTTTACCTATAGTTGAATCATATAACTGAACCAAGAAATGCTCAATACTATAACATAAAAACCGTTGCGAGAATTACTCCCAGCTATAAAAGTGGTCCAAATGCTGATGATGATGGATTTGGACATGTAGAACTATCCATCATTTTACTAAAACTTTTGAGTGCATGTATTATTCAGGAATGGATATTTCACAATGATCGGTGGGGTTAGACTATTTGAAAAATTCAAAATTAATGAGCACTTTTATGACAGGGAAAGGAACTTTAAAGGCAGCGTAGAAGCCCATGTCATCTTACTGAGAATTTTCAAATAAAAACCTTTGAAGGGATGGGAGAGGCTTTGAATAATCCATGTGGTCATAATGGGTTAGAATTGGAGACATCAGTATGAAATCATGTTTAGCTTAATATAGTTACTGATGGTTACACATAGATCTGTGTGGTTATTATATACACATATATTTTCTTTCCCTGTCAGCTGAGAGCTACAACACTCCAGGTGAAGAATGCACACCTAGCGCCTAGATCTTTGTTTATAATACCATTCTCCAATAAAATGAATCAGTAAGGCTTGGAGAAATAGCTAATTCTAAGACTGGGGTAGAAAATATACAAGATGAGTCTGGAGCAATTTGTAGTGTCAGAAAGTAAGGAAGTGCTAAACTCACACACACACGCACACACACACACACACACACACTGATAGGTGTATATTGAAGGGACACAAGAATCAACTTAAAGACCCTCCAGTCGTCAAAGCTGGAAAAATTTGTGCAATAAGTAAAGAAGTATTAGATTATAAAATAAAGTATAAAATAAATATGCATGAGTCCATATTACAGAAATAAATGACTGAATAACTAAATAAATAAATGCGAGAGAAAAGAAAAATATCCACTACAGAAACATTCCAAATAATTTTTGTAGATACTCTGCCTCAAGGAGGTAGATCATAACTCACCACTGTAAGTGTGGGTTGCACATAGTGTCATCCTTCCAAAGACTACAGTATGGAAAGGGGAAATATAGAGGAGCAATTTTACAGTGGAGAAAACTGTCACACATTACCTCAGGCAGATAATCAAGGTCAACATCAACACTGACAAATCATGTTGAATAGTATGTACACCTGATATGATGTGACAAAAATGGCACTTTAACCTTGTTTTCTTTCTCCCCAAACCCCACCACCCCAGTCTAATCATGAGAAAAACACCACAAAATTTTCAATAAAGTGGCATACTGCAAAATACTACACCAGTATTCCTCAAAACTGTTGAGGTTATAAAAAATAAGGAAAAGCCTGGGGGGAAAAAATCAAAGCCAAGGGGAGACTAAGGAGGCTTACAACTAAATACAATGAGATGCTGGAATGGAAAAGGGACATTAGGTAAAAATTAAGGAAATCACAATGAAGTATGGACTTTTGTTTAATAACGATGTTCGTTGTTTGTGGGTTCATTAAACATGACAAAGGTAACATGTGAGATGTTAACAATAGGATAAACTGGGCCTAAAGTATATGTATATGGAAACTATATATATGTATATATGATCCCCATTTGCCTTCTCTCCCCCAAAGGGAGGTCATAGGCAGGCTGGAGATGACATCTCGTGAGGATGTAGTGCCCACCTTAAAACAAGGGCCATTATCAGATATTATGGAACCACTGTATCTTTCAAGATAAGTCATAACTTTTTGATTGCTTTAAGATTTGTTAAAATGTGTTATAATTTCTTTTAAATTACAGGTTTATTGTTCTCACTGAATTTCAGATTTCTTAAGGGCAGGGATTATTTTTTTTAAGTATCTGTGTTCTTGCTTGGCACTGAGGAAAAAAAAAACAGTGCCATCAAGTCAGAGTAGGCATTTATTATTCTTTAATGATTGTTACCTTTCTTTACTCAAAAGGCATTGATAAACAAAACCATAGCATGACTGCCAATGCCCTCTGCAATCTGATTTCAACTTTCTTCTCAACCCCAACTTATTTTCACAACTTAATTCCTGGCTTCTATTTCCACCCACTCTATGATGTGCTGCAGTGATTTTCTGGGTATTTCAAATCAAATCTTCTCTTTTCTCACTTCACTGAAATGATTTCTTCACCCCACTTAAGTTAAAAAGCACAACCTTCGCTCCTGTGTTAATAAAATTCATATTTATTTTGATGTCAAGCTTCTTTTGCTTGTTTTTCAACAGGAATAATTTCATGCCATACCACACTATATATTTTCTCTCTTTCTGCTTACTCCTTCTGTCATGCTTTTTACTTATATTTTTTAATAAGTTTTCTATTTTCATATATGGCAATATAAGGAAATTAACTAAATTAAATTTTAATTAATGAAAAAATAAAGCCTTAATTTGAACAGTGCATTTGTTTTTGTAGGAAACTCTAAGGAATTATAATAAGTTATAATAAAACTTGTGTGCTATTTTTCAGAAAATAAAAATCATGTTAGAAAGGATAACTTGACAGGGATGTATAAATATAATTGGCACAGACTGATGTGTCTAACTGCCTCCTTGAACAACCACCTCCTTTGCCATAAGACCAGAAGAACTGGAAGGTGCCTGGCTAGTACTACTGAGCATTTTGATCAAAGAAGTTTAGATGAACCCCTGAAATTATTGCCCTGAGATACTCTTTAAACTTAAAACCAAAAATATCCTCCGAAGTCTTCATAAAATAAAAAAAAAAAAAATAGTTTATCTTAGCTCTAAAAAAAAAAAAGTCAACTTTGAGCATTACGGCTTTTTAGGGACTATCTACACAGGATCAAATTGACAACAGTAACCCAAAAGATTAGAGAGCAATCTTAGGGGAGCTGCTGGTGGTTGTCAACCACCAACCTAAATTTCAGTTAGCAGCCCAGCACTTAACCAGAAGTTTAAACATTTTTTTCACCATTGTAAACCCAATGTAAGTACTAGCTATTATTCTCCATAATAATAATAATAAAATAAAAAAAACCCAGTGCCTAGCATTTATTAAACAAAAATAGTGGTAAACGGTCTCAACCCACCTGGAGCAAAGGAAAATGAAGAACACCAAGGTCACACGACAACTAAGAGCCCAAGAGACAGAAAGGGCCACATGAACCAGAGACCTACATCATCCTGAGACCAGAAGAACTAGTTGGTGCCCGGCCACAATCGATGACTGCCCTGACAGGGAGCACAATAGAGAACCCCTGAGGGAGCAGGAGATCAGTGGGATGCAGACCCCAAATTCTCATAAAAAGACCATACTTAATGGTTTGACTGAGACTAGAGGAATCCTGGGGGTCATGGTCCCCAAACCTTCTGTTGACACAGAACAGGAACCATCCCTGCAGACAACTCATCCGACATGAAAGGGACTGGACAGTGGGTAGGAGAGAGATGCTGATGAAGAGTGAGCTAATTATATCAGGTGGACACTTGAGACTGTGTTGGCATTTCCTGTCTGGAGGGGGGATGGGAGGATAGAGAGAGTTGGAAGCTGGCAAAATTGTCACGAAAGGAGAGACTGGAAGGGCTGACTCATTAGGGGGAGAGCAAGTGGGAGTATGGAGTAAGATGTATATAAACTTATATGTGACAGACTGACTTGATTTGTAAACGTTCACTTGAAGCTCAATAAAAGTTAATAAAAAAAAAAATAGTGGTAACATATTTTGAGACCAATTATGTGTTAGCCATTTTTTTCTTAGAAGTTTTTTATATTAATTCACTAAATACATACAACTCAATAAAACAGGTAATGTTATTGTCTTAGTTATCTAGTGCTGCTGTAACAAAAATACCACAAATGGGTGGCTATAACAAATTTATTTTCTCATATTTTGGAAGGCTAGAAGTCTGAATTCAGAGTGCTAGCTCTGAGGGAAGGCTTTCTCTCTTTCTCGGCTCTGAGGGAAGGTCCTTATCTCTTTTCAGCTTCTGTTTTTAGATTCCTTAGAGATCTCATGTGGCATAGCATCTATCTTCCTCCATCATTTCCTTCATTGCTTGGTTGTTTATATATGATAAAATAAATACTATATATGCAAATATATAAAAGGAATAGCTAGATGATGGGTGGATGGATAGATAGATGATAGAATAGATAGATGATAGATAATAGAATAGACATAAGACAGATAGATAAATAGATAGATGATAGATAGATGATAGATAGATGATAGATAGATAGATAGATGATAGATGATAGATAGATAGGGTTTGATTGTTCAAGGAGGTATAAAAAAATAAATTAATTACATTATTTATATAGTGGGTACATACATACACACACATTCACACACCACACAGATTGAGTACAATAAAGAAGTGATTTGCCTCAGTTTACTCCACTATAAATGATAAATGGGACAATTGGAACTCTCATTCAAATTTCAATATATAATAAAAATCTCTTTTTATCAAATGCATTTGATACAAATGTCCCCTGTAAGCATTATAAAAAAAGCTGTGTGAAAGAAACTTTTTTAAGTTCTGTTTTCCATTAGGTCTAGTTTTTTCCCTACAATTTACATTTAATAGTTCTTTAAATTCTATATATATAATGTTGAACATAAGAGAAGTTTTCAATGAGCCCCACTAAAGAAATGTTATTTTTTGTATATGATTTGTATAGAAACTTTACCTATTCTTTTTTATATAAAGGAAAGTAATTTAGTCACATAAAATCATTAGCATTCTTCTACTGTCACCCTTTACTTACTGAGAAAAAGAGCAGCAGAATACTTTTTCAGTTAGTATCAGCTTGTCTTTTCTATTTCGTGTTATGTTTTTCAACGTTTTAATGTCATTTCTTCTTTTTCTATTTTAGAAGCAATGTCTTTTAAACAAAATCACACTTCCTTCTGTTAAAAGAACTAACCAGCAATAATCTTTTTGTAATAAAAAAAAGAAAGACGGAGGCGGGGCCAAGATGGCGGACTAGGTGGATGCTACCGCGGATCCCTCTTACAACAAAGACTTGGAAAAACAAGTGAATCGATCACATACATAAAAATCTACGAACCCTGAACAATAAACACAGATTTAGAGACAGAGAACGAACAAATACGGGGAGGCAGCGATTGTTTTCAGAGCCTGGAGCCAGCATACCAGTCAGAGGATTTTCTGGAAACTAGTTTCCCAGTGAAGCCTCGGAGACAGCAGTCCATATCAAATTACATAAAGAAGCAGACCATGACAGCTTCTCCAACCCCCCGAACAAAATAATCAAAATCTTTCCCAAATGAAGATACAATCCTGGAATTATCAGATACAGAATATAAAAAACTAATTTACAGAATGCTTCAAGACATCACAAACGAAAAAAGGCAAACAGCAGAAAAAGTCAAGGAACACACCGATAAAACTGTTGAAGAACTCAAAAAGATTATTCAAGAACATAGTGGAAAAATTAAAAAGTTGCAAGAATCCATAGAGAGACAGCATGCAGAAATCCAAAAGATTAACAACAAAATTACAGAATTAGACAACACACTAGGAAGTCAGAGGAGCAGACTAGAGCAATTAGAATGCAGACTGGGACATCTGGAGGACCAGGGAATCAACACCAACATAGCTGAAAAAAAATCAGATAAAAGAATTAAAAAAATGAAGAAACCCTAAGAATCATGTGGGACTCTATCAAGAAGGATAACTTGCGGGTGATTGGAGTCCCAGAACAGGGAGGGAGGACAGAAAACACAGAGAAAATAGTTGAAGAACTCCTGACAGAAAACTTCCCTGACATCATGAAAGACGAAAGGATATCTATCCAAGATACTCATCAAACCCCATTTAAGATTGATCCAAAAAGAAAAACACCAAGACATATTAACATCAAACTCGCCAAAACCAAAGATAAAGAGAAAATTTTAAAAGCAGCCAGGGAGAAAAGAAAGGTTTCCTTTTAGGGAGAATCAATAAGAATAAGTCCAGACTACTCAGCAGAAACCATGCAGGCAAGAAGGCAATGGGATGACATATATACAGCACTGAAGGAGAAAAACTGCCAGCCAAGGATCATTTATCCAGCAAAACTCTCTCTCAAATATGAAGGAGAAATTAAGATATTTACAGATAAACACAAGTTTAGAGAATTTGCAAAACCAAACCAAAGCTACAAGAAATACTAAAGGATATTGTTTGGTCAGAAAACCAATAATATCAGACACCAGCACAATACAAGGTCACAAAACAGAACGTCCTGATATCAACTCAAATAGAGAAATCACAAAAACAAACAAATTAAGATTAATTAAAAAAAAAATAATAATACACATAACAGGGAATCATGGAAGTCAATAGGTAAAAGATCACAATAATCAAAAAGAGGGACTAAATACAGGAGGCATTGAACGGCCAGATAGAGAGTGATACAAGTCGATATAGAACGACACAAGTTAGGTTTTTACTTAGAAAAATAGGGGTAAATAATAAGGTAACCACAAAAAGGTATAACAACTCCATAACTCAAGATAAAAGCCAAGGAAAACGTAACGACTCAACTAACATAAAGTCAAACCCTATGAAAATGAGGATCTCACAATTTACTAAGAAAAACGTCTCAGCACAAAAAAGTATGTGGAAAAACGAAATTGCCAACAACACACTGGAAAAGGCATCAAAATGACAGCACTAAAAACTTATTTATCTATAATTACGCTGAATGTAAAGGGACTAAATGCACCAATAAAGAGACAGAGAGTCACGGACTGGATAAAGAAACACGATCCATCTATATGCTGCCTACTAGAGACACACCTTAGACTTAGAGACACAAACAAACTAAAACTCAAAAGATGGAAAAAAATATATCAAGCAAACAATAAGCAAAAAAGAAGAGGAGTAGCAATATTAATTTCTGACAAAATAGACTTTAGACTTAAATCCACCACAAAGGATAAAGAAGGACACTACATAATGATAAAAGGGACAATTGATCAGGAAGACATAACCATATTAAATATTTATGCACCTAATGACAGGGCTGCAAGACACATAAATCAAATTTGAACAGAATTGAAAAGTGAGATAGACACCTCCACATATATAGTAGGAGACTTCAACACACCACTTTCGGAGAAGGACAGGACATCCAGTAAGAAGCTCAATAGAGACACGGAAGACCTACTTACAACAATCAACCAACTTGACCTCATTGACTTATACAGAACTCTCCACCCAACTGCTGCAAAATGTACTTTTTTTTCTAGCGCACATGGAACATTCTCTAGAATAGACCACATATTAGGTCATAAAACAAACCTTTGCAGAGTCCAAAACATCGAAATATTACAAAGCATCTTCTCAGACCACAAGGCAATAAAACTAGAAATCAATAACAGAAAAACTAGGGAAAAGAAATCAAATACTTGGGAAGTGAACAATATCCTCCTGAAAAAAGACTGGGTCATAGAAGACATCAAGGAGGGAATAAGGAAATTCATAGAATGCAATGAGAATGAAAATACTTCCTATCAAAACCTCTGGGACACAGCAAAAGCAGTGCTCAGAGGCCAATTTATATCGATAAATGCACACATACAAAAAGAAGAAAGAGCCAAAATCGGAGAACTGTCCCGACAACTTGAACAAATAGAAACTGAGCAACAAAAGAATCCATCAGGCACCAGAAGAAAACAAATAATAAAAATTAGACCTGAACTAAATGAATTAGAGAACAGAAAAACAATTGAAAGAATTAACAAAGCCAAAAGCTGGTTCTTTGAAAAAATTAACAAAATTGATAAACCATTGGCTAGACTGACTAAAGAAATACAGGAAAGGAAACAAATAACCCGAATAAGAAACGAGAAGGACCACATCACAACAGAACCAAATGAAATTAAAGGAATCATTTCAGATTACTACGAAAAATTGTACTCTAACAAATTTGAAAACCTAGAAGAAACGGGTGAATTCTTGGAAAAACACTACCTACCTAAACTAACACATTCAGAAACTAAATAGACCCATAACAAAAAAAAAGAGATTGAAACGGTAATCAAAAAACTTCCAACAAAACAAAGCCCTGGCCCGGACGGCTTCACTGCAGAATTCTACCAAACTTTCAGAGAAGAGTTAACACCACTACTACTGAAGGTATTTCAAAGCATAGAAAATGACGGAATACTACCCAACTCATTCTATGAAGCCACCATCTCCCTGATACCAAAACCAGGTAAAGACATTACAAAAAAAGAAAATTATAGACCTATATCCCTCATGAACATAGATGCAAAAATCCTCAACAAAATTCTAGCCAATAGAATCCAACACCACATCAAGAAAATAATTCACCATGATCAAGTGGGATTTATACCAGGTATGCAAGGCTGGTTTAATATCAGAAAAACCATTAATGTAATGCATCACATAAATAAAACAAAAGATAAAAACCACATGATCTTATCAATTGATGCAGAAAAGGCATTTGACAAAGTCCAACACCCATTCATGATAAAAACTCTTACCAAAATAGGAACTAAAGGAAAATTCCTCAACATAATAAAGGGCATCTATGCAAACCCAACAGCCAATATCACTCTAAATGGAGAGAACCTGAAAGCATTTCCCTTGAGAACGGGAACCAGACAAGGATGCCCTTTATCACCGCTCTTATTCAACATCGTACTTGAAGTCCTAGCCAGGGCAATTAGGCTAGACAAAGAAATAAAGGGTATCCAGATTGGCAAGGAGGAAGTAAAGTTATCACTATTTGCAGATGACATGATCTTATACACAGAAAACCCTAAGGAATCCTCCAGAAAACTACTGAAACTAATAGAAGAGTTTGGCAGAGTCTCAGGTTATAAAATAAACATACAAAAATCACTTGGATTCCTCTACATCAACAAAAAGAACACCAAAGAGAAAATCACCAAATCAATACCATTCACAGTAGCCCCCAAGAAGATAAAATACTTAGGAATAAATCTTACCAAGGATGTAAAAGACCTATACAAAGAAAACTACAAAGCTCTACTACAAGAATTTCAAAAGGACATACTTAAGTGGAAAAACATACCTTGCTCATGGATAGGAAGACTTAACATAGTAAAAATGTCTATTCTACCAAAAGCCATCTATACATACAATGCACTTCTGATCCAAATTCCAATGTCATATTTTAAGGGGATAGAGAAACAAATCACCAATTTCATATGGAAGGGAAAGAAGCCCCGGATAAGCAAAGCATTACTGAAAAAAAGAAGAAAGTGGGAGGCCTCACTCTACCTGATTTCAGAAGCTATTATATAGCCACAGTAGTCAAAACAGCCTGGTACTGGTACAACAACAGGCACATAGACCAATGGAACAGAATTGAGAACCCAGATATAAATCCATCCATATATGAGCAGCTGATATTTGACAAAGGACCAGTGTCAGTTAATTGGGGAAAAGATAGTCTTTTTAACAAATGGTGCTGGCATAACTGGATATCCATTTGCAAAAGAATGAAACAGGACCCATACCTCACACCATGCACAAAAACTAACTCCAAGTGGATCAAAGACCTAAACATAAAGACTAAAACGATAAAGATCATGGAAGAAAAAATAGGGACAACCCTAGGAGCCCTAATACAAGGCATAAACAGAATACAAAACATTACTAAAAATGATGAAGAGAAACCAGATAACTGGGAGCTCCTAAAAATCAAACACCTATGCTCATCTAAAGACTTCACCAAAAGAGTGAAAAGACCACCTACAGACTGGGAAAGAATTTTCAGCTATGGCATCTCAAAACCAGCGCCTGATCTCTAAAATCTACATGATTTTGTCAAAACTCAACCGCAAAAAGACAAACAACCCAATCAAGAAGTGGGCAAAGGATATGAACACACATTTCACTAAAGAAGATACTCAGGCAGCTAACAGATACATGAGAAAATGCTCTCGATCATTAGCCATTAGAGAAATGCAAATTAAACCTACAATGAGATTCCATCTCACACCAACAAGGCTGGCATTAATCCAAAAAACACAAAATAATAAATGTTGGAGAGGCTGCGGAGACATTGGAACTCTCATACACTGCTGGTGGGAATGTAAAATGGTACAACCACTTTGGAAATCTATCTGGCGTTATCTTAAACAGTTAGAAATAGAACTACCATACAACCCAGAAATCCCACTCCTCGGAATATACCCTAGAGAAACAAGAGCCTTCAAACAAACAGATATATGCACACCCATGTTTATTGCAGCTCTGTTTACAATAGCAAAAAGCTGGAAGCAACCAAGGTGTCCCTCAACGGATGAATGGGTAAATAAATTGTGGTATATTCACACAATGGAATACTACGCATCGATAAAGAACAGTGACGAATCTGTGAAACATTTCATAACATGGAGGAACCTGGTAGGCATTATGCTGAGCGAAATGAGTCAGAGGCAAAAGGACAAATATTGTATAAGACCACTATTATAAGATCTTGAGAAATAGTAAAAACTGAGAAGAACACATACTTTTGTGGTTACGAGGTGGGGAGGAAGGGAGGGAGGGAGAGGGTTTTTCATTGATTAATCAGTAGATAAGAACTGCTTTGGGTGAAGGGAAGGACAACACTCAATACATAGAAGGTCAGCTCAATTGGACTGGACCAAAAGCAAAGAAGTTTCCGGGATAAAATGAATGCTTCAAAGGGGACTATGGTTTGAGGGGACTTCTAAGTCAATTGGCAAAATAATTCTAGTATGAAAACATTCTGCATTCCACTTTGAAATGTGGCGTCTGGGGTCTTAAATGCTAACAAGCGGCCATCTAAGATGCAGCAATTGGTCTCAACCCACCTGGAGCAAAGGAAAATGAAGAACACCAAGGTCACAGGACAACTAAGAGCCCAAGAGACAGAAAGGGTCCCATGAACCAGAGACCTACATCATCCTGAGACCAGAAGAACTAGTTGGTGCCCGGCCACAATTGATGACTGCCCTGACAGGGAGCACAACAGAGAACTCCTGAGGGAGCGGGAGATCAGTGGGATGCAGACCCCAAATTCTCATAAAAAGACCATACTTAAGGGTCTGACTGAGACTAGAGGAATCCCGGCGACCATGCTCCCCAGACCTTCTGTTGGCACAGGACGGGAACCATCCCCGAAGACAACTCATCAGACGTGAAAGGGACTGGTCAGCGGGTGGGAGAGAGACGCTGATGAAGAGTGAGCTAATTGTATCAGGTGGTGACTTGAGAGTGTGATGGCAACTCTTGTCTGGAGGAGGGATGGGAGGATAGAGAGAGAGGGAAGCTGGCAAAATTGTCACGAAAGGAGACACTGAAAGGGCTGACTCAATAGGGGGAGAGCAAGTGGGAGTACGGAGTAAGATGTATGTAAACATATGTGACAGACTGATTGGATTTATAAATGTTCACTTGAAGCCTAAGAAAAGTTAATAAAAAAAAAGACAAGGATATTGACAGTTTCATAAAGAGATATACTACACCTTGTCCTTCTTTATTTTTTCTGCTTTATTTAGGGATAATGGGCATGCTGTTGATTTAAAACATGTTTTTCTTGTCATGTAACATCCAGGGCTTGCCTAATGTCTTTGTTTGGCAAGCTTCAAAAGTGCAAAGATGTGAGATGGGATCAGATATCATAATGACTAATTTTAACAATGAGCCGTAGGGGGGTTAAATATAGGCAACAGCATACCATTATACAGAATCAGTAACAGTGGGTACAGTAACAAGCATGGAAAATAGCTGGAGGATAGGTTTATTATACGCATCCTGGCTTTAAGGAAGGAGGGAAAAGAATGAAATGTTTTGACTGATGGAGTCTCTTTTCAAAATGCCTATGGATAAAAAAAAAAAAAAAACCTTTTTCTTTTAGAAAGAGCTAAATTAGTTTGAATCTTGTCTACATCTTAAGTTACGTGTGCATAGCTGTAGGGTTTGCCACAATAGAAAACAAAAAAAGAAGCAACTTTCTAAATGTTACGAATGAAATTGTTTATCTGTAAGACAAGCACATATGCTAATAATGTTTTAAATGTGATGTCCTTGAGGCTGCCACATTTGAGTTATATTCACAGCCAAGCCACAATTATTCCCAAAATATGTTCATCTAAGTTACTTTGAATTGTCTTTCATTTGCCTCATATGGATAGAACTCTTTTCAAATCTTTCCTGCAAGTATTAATGACTAGTCTTTTGAAAAAATTAAACTATGCTAGTAAGTTTTAGTATAGTTAGTTCAGTAAATTCTGTTGTATATAGGGTTGCTAGGAGTTGGAACAGACTCGGCTGCCCCTAACAACAACAACAACGGTAAGTTTTACCTTTTTTTCTTTTAATTGCAGAATTAAGATAACCAACATTTTTAGGGTTATATGCCTGAAAAAATATATATGTCATTTATTTCCCTCTCTTTATCCCCACCAGGGAAACTCTGGTGGCGTACTGGTTGAGTGCCATGACTGCTAACCAAAATGTTGGCAGTTTGAATCTACCAGGTACACCTTGGAAACGCTATGGGACTTTTCTACTCTGACCGATAGGGTCGCTATGAGTCGGAATCCACTCAACCGCAATGGGTTTGGTTTGGTTTTTGGGTTATCCCCACCAGACACCTATACTGCTCAACACACATGCCTTTTCCTCTACCGTTACCTGAAAAACTCAGTGCTGGCAAGGGAGAAAACCTATTTTCAATTCATCCCTCAGGTCTACTGAGCAGTTCCCTTCTCTTTAGTGTGTGTTTTTGTAGTTAAAATTATGGTTTTAGTAATTCAAACTCTCTAAGTTGCAACCCTTGCTCCAACATCACTTGGTGATATGACTTCAGACAGATTTAGTCAGTCATCTCCGTCTCAATATTACCAAATCCAAGCCCATTGCTGTTGAGTTAATTCTGACTCCTAGTGAACTTACAGGACAGAATAGAACTGCCTCATAGGGTTTCCAAGGAGCAGCTGGTGGATTCGAACTGTTGACCTTTCGGTTAGCAGCCTGAGCTCTTAATCACTATGCCATCAGGGCTCCATCTCAATATTATCGTCTATAAAATGATGAAACATACAAACTACATTCACAGAGAGTTTTTCTGAGCATATTTTCTATGTTTGCTGTGAATCAGAAACAGCTGTAAGGCAGCAATTATCTTTTTTTGCCTTGATATTGTCCCATTATAAGTTCCTTTGAATATAAAATATGTTTTAAAAAAATTAGATAATCAAATTCCTAGGAAAATTTGTAAATCTAAGTCATTTGGGGTGCCTTTATGAACAAAAGAAAGGAGCCCTGGTGGCCCAGTGTTTACGCACTTGGCTGGTAACTAAATGGTCAGCAGTTTGAAACCACCAGCCACTTTATGGGGGAAAGATGTGGCAGTCTGCTTTGGTAAAGATTTACAGCCCTGGAAACCTATAGGATAGTTCTACTGTGTCCTATATGGTCTTCACCGGTTGTAATCAATGGCAAAAGGTTTCTTTCTTTCTTTCTTTTTTTTTTTTTTAACTTATAACACTGTTTTCTCATCATACTACTTTTATCTCTCTACCATGTATTTATTTGTCTGAAACATTTTCATTGCTGGGTGCAGAGATATAGTGTATTTAATTGCTCTCACCATCTCCATAGCTACTAATAGACACAAAATATGTGCTGTAAAAGGAAATGATTGCCCTCTGAGAGACCCAAAGCTATCTTAAAGCAGGAAGGACTGTCACAGAGACCAGTAAGTCAGGAGATGGCCATGCATTGTGACCATAGGCAATGAGTAATGTCTATTCCACTTTTATTACCCTGTTTGTCTTTTTTGAACCCTTCCCTCTCCTCTTTCTGTACATGCTATTTGGCACATAACCATGTATCTTGCTAGTGTATTAACCCCAGAAGAGAGGGACTTCAGGATTCCTCACACATGGTGGGAAGTAGGGCGTACGTGTATGTGATCAAAATATCTCCCCCTGCATAGGGAGCCTAACTTCAGGGAACCTTGTCTAATTATGACATTTGCTGTTATACTCACCGCTATCCTCTTTACTCTGTAAGCAATAAAAGCCTGTTGATTATGCCATTAGAATAGTGTCTGGTCTTGCTTTGCTCCAAAAGGTCCATCACACTAAGAACTTGTAAATTCAGTACATTGTACTTGTGTCAATATTTTCCCTAGCAAATACCTCTATACACCGAATGTACAAGGTACTCAATTTAAAAATTGCATGAATGATTAATATTATTGAAAATTAATTAGATTGGAAATGGTATTGTTGTTACATGCCCTTGTGTTCCATAGAAGCATTAGAGATATTTATATATATGTAAAAGACATGAAGAAAAATGGAAATTTCACAACACTTAATTATTCTTATGTAGAACCTGTACATAGACCAAGAGGCAATCATTTCAACAGAATAAGGGGATGCTGTGTGGTTTAATGGAAACCCTGGCAGCATAGTGGTTAAGTGTTACTGCTGTTAACCAAAAGGTTGGCAATTCGAATCCTCCAGGTGCTCCTTGGAAACTCTACGGGGCAGTTCTACTCTGTCCTATAGGGCCGCTATGAGTCAGAATCGACTTGACAGCAGTGGGTTTGGTTTTGGTTTGGTGTGGTTTAATAACAAGAAATGTGTGTATCAAGTATGTATTCTTTCACCATACTTATTCAATCTGTATGCTGCAAAAATAATCCAAGAAGCCGGACTATGTGAAGAACGTGGCATCAGGATTGGTGGAAGACTTATTAACAACCTGCTATAAGCAAATGACACAATCTTGCTGGCAAAAAGTGAAGAGAAATTGAAGTACTTACTAATGATTGTCCTCCTTTTTGTGTTTGTAATTTTATGTTAAAGAGTATTAGGCTGGGATTGTAACACCCTTAGCAGGTCACATCCCTGATCCAATTAAAGGGAGTTTCCCTGGAGTGTGGCCTGTACCACCTTTTATATCTTAAGAGATAAAAGGGAAAATGAAGCATAAAGTCACTGTACCAAAAGGAATTGGTTAACACTCAACCATTTCAGGTGGTAGCATATGATAAAGAACCACTGGTCCTGAAGGAAGAAGTACCAGCTATGCTGAAGGCCTGGGCGAAAAGCGAGACTTGAAGAATAGAATGCCAACTGAGTTTTTTTTAAACAAGCAGATGCAATCCTGGAAGCACTTACTTGTCTGTGTCAAGAAATTTGGAAGACAGCTATTTGGGCAAAGGACTGGAAGTGTTCTATATTAGCACCCATTCCAAAGAAAGCTGATCAAATAATGTGGGAATTATCAAAAAATATAATTAATATCACATGCTGGCAAAATTTTGCTGAAGATAATTTTAAAAAAGTTTGCGTTATTAAATTGATAGGGTACTGCCAGAAATTCAAGCAGAATTCAGAGGATAGATGAAATGAGAGATGTCATTGTTAACATCAGAGGCAGTTGTTGGAACCGAACAAGGAGATATTTTGTGCTTTAAAATTGGAAAATGTGTGTGGCAGGGTTGTATTCTTTTACCGTACTTATTCAACCTATATGCTGAAGAAATAATTTGAGAAGGTAGGCTACATGAAGAGGAACATGGCCTCAGGATTGGAAGAAAGCTTCATTAACGATCTGAAATGTGCTGGTGACACAAACTTGCTTGCTGAAAGCTAAGAAGACTTGAAACACTTGTTGATGAAGATCAAAGACTACAGCCTTCAGTATGGATTGCACCTCAACACAAAGGAAATGAAAATATTTACAACTATATCAATAGGCAACATCATAATAAATGGCAAAGAAATTGAAGTTACCGGGGATTCCATTCTTCTTGGATCAACAATCAATACCCATGGAAGCACAGCCAAGAAATCAAAGGACATATGTACAGGGCAAATCTGCCACACAAGACCTCTTTAAAGTGTTAAAAAACAAACATATCACTTTGAGGACTAAGCTGTAATTAACCCAAGCCATGATCTTGTCAATCACCTTATATACATGGAAAAGCTGGACCACAAAAAAGGAAGGCTAAAGAATTGTTGTGTTGGTAAAGAGTATTGAATATACCATCTGCTGCCAGAAGAAAGAACAAATCAGTCTTGAAAGAAGTGCAGCCAGAATGCTCCTTGAAAACAAATATGGCGAGGCTTTGTCTCATTTACTTTGTTTGGACTTGTCATTAGGAAAGGCCAATCATTGAAAAAGGACATCACATGCTTGGTAGAGTGTCAGCAGAAAAGAGGAAAGCTCTCAACAAGATGGATTGATACAGTAACTATAACAATGGGCTCAAACATAGCTGTAATTGTGAGAATGGCTCAGGACCAGGCAACGTTTTGGTACACATAGACTTGCTATGAGTCATAACCAACGCTACGACATCTAGTTACAGCAACTCAAAAACTTGAGACTGCATACATATATTAGTAAAATAGAATTTTAATGCACAACTCAATAGTGCATTTTAATGAGTTAAATGATGAATATTTCATGTTGACATTTAAATTAATCATTTAATGTTTCTATATAATTAATTTTAATGACATGCTAATCTGCTAATGTATTATTAAGAGAGACTATTCAAAAAAGTGTATATACACATATATATGTCACAATTACATACACAAATAGGTATATGCAAAATGTAGGCAGGGGGTTATATATTCCTATGCCTGAGTAGTAGAACTATGAATGATGATTAGATTTTCGTTTTTTTTTTGAGATTTTTACAATATGTGTGTATTGTATCTTTAATGAGAGTTCAAGAAACATTATAGTAATAAAATGATAATGTAAGTAAGCAATGCTACACATAATGTTTTACACATTTTATGTTTGATTGTTAAGTGCTGTCCACTCCGTTTTAGACTCGGAGAACCCACGTGACAGAGTAGAAGTGCCCCATAGGCTTTTCAAGGCTGTAATCTTTATGGAAGCAGATGCCAGGTCTCTCTCTTGTGAAGTCACTTTATACTGACAAGCATATTTCTCTTTCAAACAATTTCCTCAGAATTCATTCCCAGAAAACTAATTCCAGAATCAAAGCTATAATAATATTAGGGACGCTTCTCATATCAAAGGTCTGTTTTTCACAAAGTATTTTCAGTAATTGCATAAATATACCTGCAGCAAATATAACTCCTAATTAGGGCACAATGTAACATTTAAGGAATTAAACATGATTTAAAAATCTTTGATAATTCCTCACATGAAAAAAGATACACACATCTATTCTAATTTGGATTTATACCACCACTTATTATTTATAATGTATTTCTTCATTTATAGTAGTCTTGTTCCTTGTTTTGCCCCAAAACACATTAAGTATATAGTTGGTTACTATTTTAATATATATACCACTAGGATCTTTTATAGACTTTTGAAATTTAGCATTTTTATTCACAAATCCACAAATGATACTATTTTTTAATTACCTTTGTGTTAATCTTGCCAAATTTAGATTCATACCATGGATCATCTCATAAAAGTTTTTATGTGCCATCCAGGAAATTCCAACTCACAGAGACCCTATAAGACAGAGTAGGACTGCCCCGTAGGTTTCCTAGGCTGTAATCTTTAAGAAAGCAGATTGCCACGTCTTTCTCCCACAGAGTGGCTGATGAGAATAGACCTTTCAGTTAGCAGCCAAGCACTTAACCACTGTACCACTAGGGCTTCTTTTCATAAGTATATTAGACATATGTTTCTTTTTCTGTTATGTGTAACTGTTAATCAAGATTTTGGATTATCTACTTTTAGAAAGTACTTCTTTGATACTTTATCTCAAGGTTGTCTGTCAGTGTTTCTTCTCTGTTTCAGTAATTTATTTTCTTCATCTTATGAAGATACAAAAGACATGCATTAACATAATTTTATTGTATTTAATTATATTTCATTTTACTTCTGTTACTTTGTGTCTATATTTATTTTTCTTTTTTAATAATTTACATTTGTGCTATTTCCTATTCACTTTCATCTCCTATTTTTTTCTGTTTGGAAAGTGTGTCTTTACTTTTCCCTTTTTCTTCAATTTGGAAAGTATATATCTGGTGGTTTTCAATATCTTTATGGTTTAAATTTTGTTTTACCTGATGTTCAGCAGAATTTAAGATAAACATGTTCTAAAGATCGGATACGTAAGAAGTTCATAAGAATGAAACTTTTGTTTTGGGCATTATTCTTAGACTATTAAAAAAAAAAAAAAAACAATTCCGTCGAGTTGATTCCGACTATAGCGACCCTATAGGACAGAATAGAACTGCCCCATAGAGTTCCCAAGGAGTACCTGGCGGATTTGAACTGCCAACCCTTTGGTTAGCAGCTGTAGCACTTAACCACTACTCCACCAGGGCTTCCATCTTAGACTGGAGCTCCTTCTAAAAACTTTGTTGCCCTTGCTTTTTTAGTATGTGACATTTATTATTTTCGAGGAGAAATCTGAAGCAAGCACAGTATTTATTCCTGTTAAGTAAACTTTTCTTTTACTCTTCCAATGATTTTAGAGTAATTTTTAGGTGATTCTTATAAAATATTACATTGTATGCATAATAAAACCCAAAAAACAAAACCAATTGCTGTTGAGCCAATTCCAACTCATAGCGATCCTATAAGACAGAGTAGAATTGCCCCATATGGTTTCCAAGGAGCGTCTGGTGGATTTGAACTGTCGATCTTTTGGTTAGCTCTTAACGACTAGCAACTCAAATATGATGAGTGGCTTAATATTTGTCTCAATTATTTTTAGGTATTAATACTAGAACACTTTTATTAATCTTTTTTTTTTTTTTATGTCTCAGCTTTTGTATTAAGTCCATGATATTTGAAGTACACTCCACAGACCATCACTGGTCTGTGAAATGTTGTGGTCAATCATAAGGTAAGTACAGAAACTGAGAGAAACGTTAGAAGCTTTACGGAAATTTGGTAGAAAAATTCAGTAATCAAGTTTTGAAATAATTGTTAGATAACAACAAAACAAGACAAATTCAGAAAACTATTTTTCAGTATCTTCTATATCCACCTCTTCTGTTGTTCTTTTTATCATTAAAGCCTCGTGCTAAGACTCTTGCTAATAAACTCCAAACCTTTTTTGTGCCTCCAGGATACAGGCCACTGGTAATACAAACAAAACATCTGTAAGTATTCTCCCATGTCGCTACTTTCAGTTTCTTTTTTCTAAGCTATCACATTTTGACACTATATGAATCTTCTCCAACCATTACTTTTCAAATATCAAATAAAAGTCCAGAAGTCTTTAGTTGTTTCAGTTGGCTATAAATTTTATTTTCAATAAGGAAGGCTCTTTTTCTTTCTTGTTTGTTTATTTTTCATTATTATGCTGTAGATGAAGGTTTACAGAGCACATTAGCTTCTCATTAAATAATTAATACACATATTGTTTTGTGGCATTGGTTGCCAATACCACGACATGCCAATACTCTCCCCTTCTAGACCTTGGTTCCCCTTTGCCAGCTTTCCGGTCCCTTCCTGTCTTCTAGTCTTTGTCCCTGGGATGGTGTGTCTATTTAATCTCATTTTGTTTTATAGGCCTGTATAATGTTTGGCTGAAGGGTGAACTTTAGGAGTGACTTCAGTACTGAATTAAAAAGGGTGTCGGGGGGCCATAACCTTAGGGTTTCTCCAGTCTCTGTCAGACCAGTAAATCTGATCCTTTTTTGTAAGTATGAGTTTTGTTCTACCTTTTCCTCCAGCTCTGTCCTGGACCCTCTGTTGTGATCCCTGTTAGAGCAGTCGGTGGTGGTAGCCAGGCACCATCTAGCTGTGCTGGACTCAGCCTGGTGAAGGCTGCGGTAGTTGTGATTCATTAGTCCTTTGGACTAATCTTTCCCTATGTCTTTTGTTTTCTTCGTTCTGTCTTACTCTAGACAGGGTGGGGCCAGTGGAGTATCTCAGATGGCTGCTCACATGTTTTTAAGACCCCAGATGCTACGTATCAAAGTAGGGTGTAGAACTTTTTTTTTTATAAACTGTTATGCCAAGTGAGCTAGATGTTCACCAAGACCATGGTCCCCAGCCTTGAGCCCAGTAATTCAGTCCCTCAGGGAGTTTGGATGTGTCTACAAAACTTCCATGACCTTGCCTTAGTCAAGTCGTTCTGGCTTCCTCAGCATTGTGTACTGTCTTACCCTTCGCCAGAGTTACCACTTTTCTATTGTCTATATAGTGTTTTTCTTTCCTACCTCTCCGCTCCCTCATAACCGTCAAAGAGGGTTTCTTTCTGCCTGTCAGCCTTTTCATGAGTTTTCGTAATAGTGGTTTCATGTAATACTTGTCCTTTTGTGATTGACTTATTTCACTTAGCATAATGCTCCACAGATTCATCCATGTCATGAGACGTTTCGCAAATTCATCATTGTTCTTTATCGTTGCATAGTATTCTACTGTGTGTATGTACCATAGTTTGTTTATAGGCGTTTAGGTTGTTTCTGTCTTTTAGCTATTGCAAACAATGCTGCAATGAACATGGGTGTGCATATGTCTATTCGTGTGACCACTCTTATTTCTCTAGGATATAGTTTGTACATACATGTGTACTTGTGCTCATGCACACACATACTTGTGTGTGTGTGACACAGGGCTGTCCGTGATAACATCTTAGCAAGTGAACTGATCTGTCAGCTAATAATGCTAGTTTCCCTGGCTTACTGTTTTGATAATGGAGAAGCAAGCTGGTGGACCTTTTTTTAAAGCTGCAACACAATGCTGATGTAGTTCAGATAACATATTGCTGTGACTATTTTGTTCTGGTTTCACTGACATATCAAAGACTCCTGCAAAACTGGTCTTCTTAAGACTGTGAAAGAGCTACCCTTACATTACTAACCCCTACCATAAAAAAAAAAAAAACCCTACCATATAAAGAAGTAAATGCAGAAAGAAAAGGCCCTAAACTTATGCCAAAAGGATACTTGCTTATTTTCACTGTTTCTGTATTACTATCATTAGCAAGCTTGTATATTCAACAAACTCTGTTGTTTATATTTTACAACAAACAAGCTATATTTTCCAGGCCAAAGTACTTGGGAAAATATATAATAGCTACCTAAAAACCAAAACCAACATGAGCACAGAATACCCAGTGGACATATTTGAAAGTAAAATGATAAAAATACACAGAGAGGGTTTTAACATCCCAGTCATATGCAATTTTCTCAGGAAGGCTGATGAAACAGTTAGTTTCCCAGAAGACTATATGGATCTGCAATGATGGGGAACCTGGGAAGGGTGGAAGTCCTGGATAATGCTGGAATAATTATTGGACCTAGCTTCAGACTATTCCATTTATGAAGAAGTCTAGCTTCTGAATACATTTTAGTTTTTTCTGGATAGTAAGCATTCCCCAACTGCTTAGGAATTTTAGGAAAAAATTAGCATTGAGTCATATGGTAATAAATTCAAGTGTTTTTAAATCTGCTTTTAATTTAGATAGGTAATATAATGTCGGGATGATATTTATTCATATATGCAAGGTTGAAGCTAAATTCTTCCTAGTTTTTTCAATCAGTTAGAAATAGTTCAATGTGGATAATGAAACATTATAATTCATAGCAAGACCGTTTTAATCTAAATGACCTGATTTCATATTCTTCCCAACAAAAAGTGTCCAATTAAGATATTGCAGCTTGAACTGAGCTGGCTGTTAATAATTGATCAAAATAAAATTAATATATAGAAAATATTCATTTTCTGTGAATGAAGGAGATGAACATTTGTAAAGTGATTTTAAATAAGTGTTAGTTTTCCATATTTATGAATTTAAAAATGAATTTTTATTCTAATGCCAATGTACCAGTCCTTGTACACACAAATGTATGTGTTGACCAGTGTCACTTACCGTTTTAACTTGTGTTTAATTTCAGGAAATATTTTAAAGTAGGTGAAGCTCTTCTTTAGGATCTTGCTAACTGGTCCATACTTCCAGATGTCACCAAACGAACTCATTGCTATTGAGTCAATTTGAACTCAGGATGATCCTATAGGACAGAGTAGAACTGCCCCATTGTATTTCTAAGGCTCTAAGTCTTTAAGAAGCAGACTGCCACATCTTTCTCCCCTGGAGCAGCTAGAAGGTTCGAATAGCTTACGTTTTGGTTAGTACCTAAGAGCTTTAACCACTGAGCCAGACGTCATAGTCACCGTTTAATGACTGCTGTCTAAATTATCCCCCACCCACACCTCCTGCCCCTTGCTGGCTAAGCACTTCAAGTTAGTCTTACTTACACATTCACCTTTTCAGCAAAGTTGAGTGGCTACAAGTGCACTCAGTGTGGGGTAATGAAAACAAAGCAGTATTTGCATCTTCCCATAAAAACTGACAGTCTAATAATGTGACAATGCCTGTGTATTTCTATATTAAAAGGAGGAAAACATGGTTAGGATTTAAAAATTAAAATATCAGGGACTTTTTGAAGAGTGACAGGCCATTTCTTATTACCATTATAAAACATGCCTCTCATAATAATCACAACATATTAAAGTGAAAGGATATTGAATTAGAAGTCAGGACACCTGCATTAACTACCAGTATAATTGTATAAGACAGTGATCCAGTATTTCTAGGCCATGTTTCTCTCAATTTAAAATGGGATAGAGAAGGCCTCTGTAGTCACTTCTAGCTGTAAAATTTTTTTCACTCTAGAATTTATATTTTCAAGAAGATATAAAAGGGGAAAACACAGCTAGATTGGAAATACCCTTCATGTTCTGTTGTACCATAAGCCAACTTATGTAGGATAACTTAGGAATTGAAAGAAATTGTCAGATTTTACTGCATAGCTTAAATGTCAATATTTTCTAAATAAATTAAAAAAATAATTGAAGACTATATCTAAATGCTCTTGATTAATCCAAAAAAGGAGAGTGAGTTATGGAATTTGATGTATGTAAGAAGTAATATGGAAACCCTGGTGGTATAGTGGTTAAGTGCTACAGCTGCTAACCAAGATGTCGGCAGTTCAAATCTGCCAAGTGCTCCTTGGAAACTCTATAGGGCAGTTCTACTCTGTCCTATAGGGTCACTATGAGTTGGAATCGACTCAATGGCAGTGGGCTTTGTTTTTTTTAAAGTAATAGGTTTTGAATATACACTTGTCAAAGTGTAATATAAGTAAAGAGAAACAATAACAGACCTTAATATTTTTTTAATAACTTACTTTGAAATAGTCATTATGTAATGTTTCTTTATTATAAAACCTCCAATTATAAGTTGACAGATTGCCTATCAAAAGTTATAATGAATAAAATTGGATAGCTAAAACCATTTTTTAAACTTACATTTTTCATATTTATTAAGTATAGTCTACAAAGTGCTATACGTATATTAGAGCATTTAGTCCTCCGAACCCTATACTATTAACACAACTGTTTTATAAAGAGCAATTTGAAATAAATAAATATATATACCTTGAAGAATATTATAAAGTTGGAAATGAATAAGCTAGTAACAGAACTGTCCACGCTGCTCAGACAAAGGGAACTGAAAACAGGGTGGCTCAAGGAAGGTAAAAGGTATTTCTTTGACATACGACCATTCAAAGTACGACCATTCAAAGGTAAATGGCTGCTGCCATTAGAGCCATCCTCACACGTGGCTTTCAGCTCTGAGACCCGCAAAGGCTGGATAGTGTGCACATTCCTTTTTCAGGATATGGATCAGAAGAGACAACCATCATTTGCTCTTTCATCTCACTAGACAAAATCTAATAACACCAAGGAACAAATAAACTGGGAAATAAAACATCAAATAAGTAGTGCATGTGATCAGATCAAAGTTGGCTGTATTAGGATTAAATGAATGGAGGCTGGATGTTGGTGAACAACTGTTAGACTTGTCACAAAGGTAACTGGAATAAAAATTCAGAGCTTTAAGACTCCAAATACTGTTTACTTAACTTCTATATAACACTAACTCCACTCACTTCTTTATGCTCACATCACATCTTATTCAAATGCTCTTTCTACATTTATCACCTATTAGTAAAATCTTGATTTCCTTGGATCTGTATTCTCTTCTTAGCTATTTAATTTTTGAACACGAGGTTAGTGTTTTATGTATATTTTATATGCGTTGTGCTCAGCTTTTGCTAGGTGCTTAATAAATGTATTGTGAGAATGAATCACTTGTTAACACAGTGATCACATTGTTCTGTTCATTTACTGCTATTGTTGTTCACTGGTCATTTGTGCAAAACAGAATAAAAGCCATTTGCCCTTAAATACCTTTGAATTCACATTGCATATTCCTTCATGTCGTATATTTTAGTAAATTTGTGTGTGAAGTATATTGTAGCCAGTTTTTTAATAATTCCTTTGAATGTAGTTGATTTTATTATGCAAATTGTATGATCACTTCTTTCATATCCAGTTGCTTGCTTTGCTATTTCTGAAAACACTAAAATGACATTTTCCAAGTGATACATCTATCAAATGGAAAAAAAAAAAAGAGTTTATTTTGTTTCCTATTTCCTTCAGCTCCTGCACCTTCCAATGAATAAAACATGTTTTACTAGATGGTTTCTTTTGTGGCTGAATTATTTTCTGATTCTCTGTATCAATGGTTCTTAAAACTGACCACATATCAGTTTCACTCAAAAGCTTTTATTTTTTTAACTTTTTTTTAAATAAACACTTCTGTTTACCATCCTGAGGATTGTGAATTTGTAGCTGGAGGACAGAGCACGATCATAGTGATCCTGAAGGTGACCCTTATTTGGAATCAGCGTTGAAAACAACTCCTGAAACTCAGAGGCACAACATTATAGTGGTTAACTAGCTCAAAAGCACGTTCCTTAGGCCTCAACTATACAAATCTTCGGCTGTGGATTTTAGGCAAGTTATTTAGCATGAAAGAGGGCCTAGAAATTCTTAGCACAATACCAGGCACTTCATAAGCACACAGAAATGTGGTGATGATGATGATGTAGTTGTCTCAGAACACTTGCAGTGTATACCACTCCTTTTTCTGATTTTCCCCCATTTGGTACTATCTTTTTAACGGTACCTTCGTGTAAAAAATTTTAAAGAAAACTTTTTTATTCTATTTCAATTCTTATTTTTGAAACATTTACTAACTGTGGGAAAGATGTGACCTTGGAAAATTTCTAATTCTCATTCCTTCATTCAAAATTATTCCTGTATGTGCCAGGTAATTTTCCTAGGCATTGGGCTTACAGAAAAGAACAAATCAGGGAAACATCTCTGCCTTCAAAGAATTTACATCTTGGTCAGCAGTTCGAATCCTCCAGCCACTCCCTGGGAACCCTTTGCAACAGTTCTACTCTGTCCTATAAGGTCTCTACAAGTTGAAATCTACTTGATGGCAACAGGTTTGTTTGTTTGCTTTGAGTGAATAAATAAATAAAGTTTTGAGAATAATTGTTACACAGCAAAGACAGTAGGAGATGGGATATGGCTTGCAACCAATTGTAACTTGGGTAGGCCCAGGAGAAAAATCTCACCATGGAGACGATCCTCGAAAAATAGATGAAGGAGTCGTATGAGTGAGCCCCGTAGCTATCTGGAGGTATAACATTCAATGTACAGGAGAAGAATTTGCACAGAGGCCCTGAGCTGGGAGCATGGCTAGGGCTGGAGAAACAGCAAACAGACCAACCTGGTTTTGGTTAACTACAGAGAGTTAGTGAAAGATCTCCTAGTGATTCTAAAAAAAAAAAAAAAAAATCTAAGACCCAAAAAACCCTTTGCCGTCCAGTCTATTCCAACTCAGCTACCCTGTAGGACAGAGTAGAACTACCCCACACAGTTTCCAAGTACCGCTTGGTGGATTCTAACTGCCAACCTCTTGGTTAGCAGCTGTAGCTCTTAACCACTACGCTACCAATGTTTCAAGACAGACAGGTGAAAATATGTTTGGAAATGTTCATTAAAGCCCTTTTATTAACACCTTTTATTCACAACAGCATCTCCTGCCTGAGATGCAGTCTCTGAGAAGTGTCTCATTCTCTGAAACTTCCCTGACATCTCTATGTCTTTGCTTTTCCATTTTTGTCCTTGCAATTTCCTAGAAACTCTTTTGGAGATAGACTTTCTAAAGATTACCAACTATGACTATGAAGCTTTCTGCTCCTGACACATTCCTGCTAATGGATATCGTACAAGCAATTTGCGTAGCACTGCAAGTCCATTCCTGTAAGGGTGCATTTGCTTCTGTGTTCCAGTTCACTGTAGGACATACAATCAATACAAAGTGTGAGCAAAGAGTGCCTTAGGGAAAACAGCTCTGTTTGCAACGTTTGGAGATATGTTTATTGACAGAAGACTCCACAAGAGGTGGAGATGATACTTTATTTTAGTAAGTTTAGTCCACTTAAAGTTCTTATCCAAGCAAGGACAAGTTCACCCAAACGGAAATGCAAAGGCATACACATTGAAATTTTAAGTTTTTTATTACCTGGAATATGAACAGTGTATTTCGAATTATATGTTTTAAAGAGATAAATATTCACCTTGTATTGGTTCACTTTCTTTTTGAAGCTTGAGTAAAGTAGTTAATCGCCAGTGGATTACCCTTTCGTCTGCAACAAATGGATGCAACATACCCTGTTGCTTAATTAGGTAATTATCTCAGTTTTTCATATTATTTCCTATTTAACCACATGGGTGAATCACGTCTATGTATTGTCACTGTTGTTCATTTGTCTCATGAAATGTCTTTGCTATATATTTAAGATGAATTAATATTCAAAAAGCATGCAAAAGAGCTCTGTGTCATGTGAATATATAATTTATGGTGACATGTGTATATCTAGAATTTTGATACCACCTAAGAAAAATAATAATCACTACTTATTTTGTGACTAGTTTCACCCAGATATTATAAAAGTTGTTATACAGAGGTTATTTAATTTAATCTTATATAAAAGCTATGAGGAGTGTTTTATCCTAATGTTGTAGATGAGTAACAAAGTTAAGTTTCACCAAGAAAGCTATAGAGCTGGAATTCGTCCTGAGGATTTATTTTTCATCTATACATGTTTTAAAACACTCTTTAGCAGAGGCTCTATTAAATCAACAAATAAATTATTCCAAAAAATCGTAATTTTCAAACCAGGAGAGACTATGGATGAGTGTAGTTTTGAGAGAGTAAATACAAAACGCCTGCCATGTGAATTCATTGAAGGTGCTAAGATATATAAATAAAGAATGTGCAGAGGAAACAGCAGATAAAAGATTTGAGAGGCACTGATTTTGGAGTTCTTAAAAAAAAAAAATCTAGCTCCTTTTCTACTCTATTGTGTTCTGGAGTTCTATGAAATTACCTTTTAACTTTATTTTAAATTGTCTCTCTTTACTTGCAGTTTAAAATAGATTCTTCAACTTGCAACCTGGAAAATATGAAAAAAAAAAAAAAAAGACAGGAGAGACATGAATTTCTATTCAATGATGAGAAAAAGAACAAGTAACTAGGAGCTAAACCAAGTGGACTACAAATGATAAACCTGGCTGGTATGTTATAGCAATAATAAAACTCACTGCCGTCTGATTCTGACTCATAGCGACCCTATAGGACACATCAGAACTGCCCCATGGGGTTTCCAAAGCTGTAAAACTTTACAGAAGCAGACTGCCACATCTTTCTCCTGAGGAGCAGCTGGAGGGTTTGAACCACTAACCTTTTAGTTAACAGCTGAGTGCTTTAAGCACTGTGCCATGAGGACTCTTTATATCAGTAATAGAACAACAAAAAAAAAGTAACAAGAGACAGTAAAGGAAAATGGATCACAGAAAGAAAGATGGAGAAGGAAAATCATTATTTAGTGACGTCCATTTGACTTGGTAAGAATAGATGATTTTCCTGAGTGTCTAAGCGTACAGTCTGGAGCAAGGCCGAATCTGAGCCTTCTTACCAGTACAAAGTCATTATGTTCCATAAGCAGACCATATGGATTAGAGGATGGCCACAGAAGATCTCACACCAGAAAGCATCTTCTGTGTCAGGTAAATAAGCCATGAGAATTCCCATTGCTTGGCTACCTGGTGAAGTCACACATGCACTCATGAATAACCTGCATTTGAGCATAGACAAGACAAGCTAGGACTATAGAAGCACCAGTTTAAGTAGGGGAATTTTGCCCTCTCTCCACATAAGCTTTCTGAGCTGAAGACCTAGAAGTGAAAGAGTGATTAAGTGTGGATCCTTGGTAATTTTTCTACCCTATATCATCATTCTCAGGACTACCTGACACTGGAATGATAGGAATATACGTGATTTAAATCTGAAATAAGATTACTTTAGATCAGTCTATTTTATACATGTAAGTGGGTAGTAACCAGTGAGATTTGTCCAAGATGCTGTTATGGAACTGGAAAAGGAGTAGTGAAGGCAGTGGAAGAGGGGGAAAAAAAAAAAATTCATGCTGATATCTCACTGAATTTAGGGTATCCAATCAATAGTTTCACTTGTAAGGCTTTGGGCCAAGGTCAAGAGAGTCAGATTTTTTAAAAAATACGACATATCCTAGAACAAGGTAGAGGATGAAGTAGGAATGATGGTATAAGTAGAATAAACATAGAAATATGACTTTGATAGAAGAAATGCTTTAAAAGAATAATAAAAAAAGATTATAACCCAGGGTTGCAAATAAAAGCATATTATGTTATGTACCTGAGGTATGGTGTGCTAATAATTATATTAGTTATTGTCATGGATTGAATTGTGTCCCCCCAAAATATGTGTCAACTTGGCTAGGTCAAGATTCTTCATATCGTGTGGTAATCCTCCATTTTGTGATTATAATTTCCCTATGTGTTGTAAATCCTAATCTCTGCCTGTGGAAAATGAGGCAAGATTAGATTATGGTAAGTAGTACTAGGGTGGAATTAGGATTAAGGTGACCCTTACTAAAACCACATTCCTGATTCAATGTAAAGGGAGTTTCCCTCGGGTGTGGTCTGTACCACCTTTTACCTTACAAGAGATAAAAGAAAAGGGAAGAGAGCAGAGAGTGGAGGACCTCATACCACTAAGAAAGCAGCACTGGGCACAGAGTGAGTCCTTTGGACCCAGGTTTTCTGCGTGGAGAAGAAGTTGTTCCAGGGGAAGATTGATGACAAGGAGCTTCCTCCAAAGCCAACAGAGAAAATCTTCATCCAGAATTGACACCCTGAATTGGATTTCTAGCCTACTAGACTGCGAGAGAATAAACTTCTGTTTGTTAAACCCATCCACTTCCGGTATTTCTGTTCTAGCAGCCCTAGATAACCAAGACAGTTATAAACCACCAATTACAGTATGTTTTCCTGAGAGGTATAGCAAATTCTAACATGTGAATCACCTATCATTTTAGGGGCCAAAGTTCATTTGAGAAGCTGATTATTATTGAATTCTTAGGTTTCTGGAACAGCATAAAGCAAAGCATACCTCTATGTCGGGCATATGCTGGTTGTTCTGAATTGGGAATAAGGGGCGGTGTCAACCTGTTGAACACCTATAAACTGGCATACAGCATTTGCACTGAGATTATTAGCAAGCCAGGAATTGCTTATATAGATTTTTTAAATATTTGACTTTTTTTATTGAACTGAATGAATTAGCAACATCTGCACATTTAATATTAAAAGGTTTAATTTTCAGTAATTAACTTTCCACCATTTACTTGCAAAATTTTTATAGTTAGTAGTTCAGATGCCCAAAGTACCTGTAGTAGCAAACTATATCAGTAGGTTATTACTTTAGGTATTTAATTTTAAAGGCAATTTTGGCTTCTTTAATTACTCCTGAAAAGTTAGGAAATTTAATACAGGTCTCCAAAGTTGCTTATCTATAAAATGGATCTCTAGTATAATATGACGACTAATTAGCTTTGTCTGTCTTTCTGTGTCAAGAGATAATAACCTGGTGTGTCTGTCACCAACTGTGTATTAAAGATTCAAAACAGTTGTCAGACATTATGATCCCTGTCATCTAGTTAGGCATTGCTATACAATCAGCTTGGGATGATCACAGATCATTTCCCTTGTGCTTTTAAGCTTTAATCTGGGATTGCATCAGGATTGACGGATTTATAATTGCTAACCAAGTTCTCATTTTTCCTCCTACAAACAGAATCACATCACTGTATTACCGTTATTGGACATACCATTATTTTGTAGACTATGTCAAATATCATTAATGTTTCAACTAAAAGGCCAGTTTCCATGCAATCCCTGTGATTCATCTCATGTGAGCTTCCATATTTCTAGCCATATAATATTGTAGTATCAATTCCCTCTCTCTCTTACTGCTTAGTGTCTATAACAGACATATGTCACTATGCCTTTTCTTTTATATCTGCTGTTCAGCTATATTTAGCAAAGCTTCATTTCTAAGTTTCCCTAGAGTCAACATAGTGTCACGTATCACTTTCTGTATTAAATAAAATAAAACAAGTACTATATGAGAGATTTTAAACATTGTTTGAATAGTTGCTATTATTTATATTGAAACTAGGGTTTATTACCCCAATTTTCTTTTTAATTTTACATTTCCTAACCCAGTGCCTTTACATTTCCTAGTAAAGAGATAATTCTCCGACAGCATTCCTCAAATCTGCTAGACTGGAAAGGACATATAGCAGCGGAAGTTTATGTATGTGGGTTTAATTGATCTTTTTCTCTCATATAATTATTAAAACATACTGTTTGGATAAAAAGAAAACACCAGCACACCTTCCAAAGAGAATAAGATGTAGCTGGAAAGAAAAATAAATAAATAAATAACCCTATCAGTATTATTTTTCCAAAGGAAGAATCCGGGGTTGGATCAATGTGAATCTTGTGTAGTATGAAGCAAAGTGATCTGAAAAATCCATTTCATTTTTTTTTCACATAAAATGAGACTGAAAAATAGTTATAATAAATAAAAGAGCTCGAATGCTGAAACCTATGATAGGCTCTTTTAGGCACATTGTGAAATCCTACTAACATACAGTTATAAGAAAACATCTCCAATATTCAAATATGATTTATTATCTAGTATAAAATGAATGAGTCATCACGCCTTAACTTTTGACACTAGTTCTTGAGAATTTTCCTAATCCAACAATGAACAAGGATGTTGTATGGAAGTTTAAAGAGAGAATACTAGGGAACATAAACAGTTAATATATGCATTAAATAAAACAACTAAATGGTGCAATGAGATTGAATTGAAACTGTACTCCTAAAACTGAAAATGACATATAGCTAATTTGAAAGATTTTAGATAGTTTTAAATATGCCCCTGCTATTACAAAAAAAAAAAAAAAATCATACAATTAGTACTGTTTATACAAAATAGAGCTCATCCAAACAGGAGAAGACTTTCCCTTACAATGGCAGACTATGAAAATATATTTGAAATATATCTGTCAGATCCCAGCTGGAAAAAGCTTGAATATTTGAACTGGATTATTGTGGAACATGAAAGATATATTTATAAAAATATGAACAGAAATTAGGAAAACCCAAAAAGTAGCATACATTTGTTGCCATTGTCTAGACCTTGAGAGGAGTAATCCCAAGACAGTAGCTACATCAAAAGGATCTCCTGGCATGAACTGTGATCTTCAAGAGAGGTTATAGTAACACACAGGTACCCTACATGAGTGAACTGGTGACTCAATATTCTGAACTTCTATTTCATCCTGAAATTTCATGTAAGCACTCCTCATTGACCAAAATCCATTGAAACGCCAAGGCCAAGGACACCCATTAACAGAAGTCTGCACAGATCAGATTACCAGAGACCAGTACAAGGTGGAGGAAGGTTATTGTGAGATACATGAAAGATTTTCAGACAAAGATAAAGAAAAATGGTCCTGATAACAACACATATGCACCAAAGTGGTAGGAATAGATTTATTATTCACATATTGAAGCTAATTGTAACCTCCCAAATAGATCTGAAAATAGCTAGAGAGAGCAGGCAGAAGCAACTGTTTTGGAGCTGTATGGTGGTTAGGTGATGGGCTAGGGTAAAACTTCCTGCACGCATAGCTAGGGCTTGTGTGGTTTGATCATTTCACCAGCACCAAAGAAGAAAGTACACAGGCTTTCTTATCAACTTGCTCAGGTGTGGAGCAGAAGGGGATGGGAGAGTGATGGGGCTTGAAAGCTGTCAGCAGTCAAACAACAAAAATGAAATCAAACTCTTTATTACTATAAAGGATATAAAAATAAATTAATGAAAATAATACAAATGTTCAAAAATACAAGAGGGGCAATCAACCTCTTAAGTAATCACGAACATGCAAATTGTTTATAGAACACACACGTACAGAGAAAGAGAGAATACTCTTTTTCACTGATTTAGCTTTCAGGACTCATTGGCTAACTTACTAAGTGTTTTTCTTACTTATATTATCTATATCATCTCTCTACAACTTAAATACAATCTCCTTTAGGGAATTTTAAGTTTTATTCACTACTGTATTAGCTGACACACAGTTGTTGTTAGATGTCGTCTAGTCAAATCTGAACTCAGAGCCAATGAATGTCACAGAGTAGAATCTTTGTGGAGGAGCCCTGGTGGTACAGTGGTTAAGAGCTCAGGCTACTAACCAAAATGTCAGCAGTTTGACTCCACCAGTCGCTCCTTAGAAACCCTACGGGGGAAGTTCTACTCTGCCCTATAGGCTCTCTATGAGCTAGAATTGACTCCATGGCAACAGGTTTTTTGGTGTGAATCTTTATGGAAGCAAATTATCAGGTCATTTCTTTGTTGGAGCTTTTGGGTGAGTTGGAATCATCGACCTTTTGATTAACAGCCAAACACTTAACCATTGTGCCACCAGGCCTCCTTGACAGTAAACACTTTTAAACAGTTGATAATGAAAATGTGATTATGTAGCTGTCTCTCAGACATGTTTGTATGGATCTGTGTAGACGGAGCTCCAGTCATTCTCTCTTAATATTGAAGAAGGATGAGCACATGGAGACAAGGCAGAGAGAATGTGGCCATGTGCCAATTTTAATACTTAAGGGTGGCTGGTCCAGTTTCCCTTTATGAGTCTTCTTTGGAGACAAAGGTATGATTGGTGGCGTCAGGTATAGAACCAAAGGCTATATGTGTTATTCTCTATGGAGTTGCTTCCTATGTATGCATAACCTAAAGAAATCCAGGGTTAAAATGCTATACCTGTTCCCATAGAGAAGTGCCTATATAGCTTTGTGTTCATAGTCATATCATGGATATCCCAGTGAATGAGCTGGTCACACAGTAAGTCATTAGTGATGTCCCATGAATCTAAGTAAATTTCCAACAAACTCAGATTGGTATACTTTGATTAAAACTACACCTGAAATTCAGTCCAATGCTTGTATCATAGGTTGTTGTAGTCTAGCAGTAATTTACCATCAAAAAAAAAAAAAAAGTTTTTTTTTTTTTATGGTAAACAATGGTTGCAATAATAGGCTCAAACATGGCAACAATTTTGAATGGCACAGGATACAGCAATGTTTCCTGCTGTTATATATAAGGTTGCTATGAGTTGGAATTGACTTGATGGCATCTAATAACAGTGGTAAATGGCTTGGCATTAGTTTACATTTGTCCACTTTTTCTTTCAAGAGACAATTATTTCAGATGAAAGACCCAATTGAGCCAAAGTTTGGCAAAATAGTTGGTAAGTCTCTGTGTCTAATAGATGGAAAGTCACCTTGCCGTAATTGTGACTATGGTGTGGAGAAAAAGAATTCTTTCTTAATTGGAAATGATATTTTTGTATCAAAAAGGAACTTTTGATGACTTATCTCACTGTAAAATGCTTCAGAGAGGAGATATTACAAGATGAGAATGTAGAGTTGAAGGGTCATCACTTTTTTCTAAGAAAGAAAAATCTGTTTATGTCTGGGCACTAATGGTCTAGAAGTTGACACTTAACAGGTGGAGAAGGTTCTCAGATCCAAAGCTCAGAGTACTGAAGGAGTCACCAGTACCAAAAGAGTCATTTCACCAGTGTCTCAACTAAGATGTGAGACTTTTATCACAAACATTTTGAAATCTCTGCATTCCGTAGGCATTAGAGCATTTCATAGCAGTGCTTCCTCTACTGCTTCCTTGGCTGCTTTTAACCTTTTCTGATATAAAATTTCCCACTCAATTTTGGCTGCTTATTTAATGAGTTGGGAGAGAGGCCAGAGTAAAACTCCCAGATACAGAACATACTGTCTTCAATGTGTATAAAGGCCAGTGATCATCGAGATTCCTTTTTTGTAGTTAGTAATTGCAGGTTATTTTTTTTTTCTTAATGGTTTATGAAATCTGTGAGTTCAACACATATAGAGATTAATATAGATTAGCAACACAATGATTCTAGTTACATTGAATAATATTTTCAATGTAATATGCGATATATGTGATTTTTTTATTAGTGGGAAACTTTAGCATAACATCATCATTGTAATGAAATGTCTGCATGTTATCAAAAATTCACACTGAATTATTAGTTTGCCCCACAGGTGAGTAGGACTGGAGTGCTCAGGAGAGGAAAAGCATACTGCATGCTTTGCCAAGTGCGGGTGAATCAGAGAGGTATAGTAGAATGATGTTAGTAATTCCCACAGCTACATACAAATCCTACATTAGGAATGATTTAGTCCAACATTCTTAGGACTTTAGGCATTTTTGAAAGAATTTTGGCCTCTTTCATGTTTAAGCCTCAATGGTCTACATCATAGTAAGACTCTCAGCCCCTTGGCTTACAGGGGCTAGACTAGGTAATTAAGCTTGAAGTTAATGTTTTGTAACACCCTAGTGTGTATAAAATATTATATGAGATGACCAAGTAATTTTCCATCCTCATTTTTATTTTTTTAGTCTGTGGTCTAGTTTCAATTTTCCAGTCTTGGCAAGATTTAAGAATACAAGCCGTTTGGGGCCATGTGTTTGATCACAATGAATTCATCCCAATCAGTACTTCCATGTGCTGGATACTCAGAATCTCCTCATAAATCATAGAGGTTGACAAGAAAACGGCAAGTGCAGTCCAGACACTAATACAAAATCACAGCAATGTCAGTAATCTCTCTCTACTAAGTTCAGGGATCCATGGGCCCCACCTTGGAGGGGATGAAGGGACTTGTTTCCAAACCTTACCCTTCTCTTGGCTTATCTTGTCTCCACAATTTGCTCAGTGTCCATTCCAGGTAAAGAGTCCAGTATTATCCCATTGGCTGGTCTAAGTTTCCATTCCCCAGAAACTTTAAAATTTATTTCAACTTTTTACATCAGCTCATCTGCTGGTTGCTGGCTCGAGTAATCCCCTCTCCAGGCTAAATGTGTTTGTGTCTTTAATTAAATCAGTCCCCAGGTTTCAGCCATAAAAATAGGTGCGCTTGCTGTCTGTTTTTGCTTGTTGGTTTGGTGTCCCATCCTCTTAAGAATTTCCCTTTCTTTTCTCAGCCTAACAGCAGCTTTACTAGCTGAGCCATTTGTTTGAATGAAAACCACTTCTCTCCCATATTCCTTTCTGGATCCTGGGCCATCTGACTTAATAACCTCTGCAGGGCCTGAGCTAGTGGATTCTGTAGGCCACTCACTTTCAGGTTAGAGGTACCCTGTTGCCAGCCTGAAAGAGTATGTTTCCCACCAGTGGAGTGGCTAAGTTTAACTCTGTTAAACACATAGCATTTTTTCCGCTGTGACTCTGTTGATATGGGAAGAGCAATTCTCCCACCCTTAAAACAACAACAAAAATAACTGAATGATTAAAAAAAAAAAATTCAGAAAAACTGAAAGTTCAGAAATCATCTCAACCTCAAGCTGTGGTCAGGTAGCTCATAATCTAAGGAGAGATGGGGACTTTGCAGAAAGTGATAAGACATAGCACTTGCTTTCCTGGGGCAAAGGTAGATGCACTCTGATATAGCGACAATGGCTAATGGATTCATGGAGGCCTGATGTGACCTCATGAAAGGTGTGAAACCCAGGGAGCTGCAGGTATAGACTTTCTCTCCATGGAGTTAGTTGAGCCTCACAAAGCAAAAGAAGTGCTCAAACCTATGAATTAAGTGAATTAGTTCTTTCCTGTGTTTCATATCCCAAAACAACTCTCTTGAAAGAACAGTGAAACTCCTGAAAACTCTGTTATGATGCTAGCTGTGTAATGGAAAGTATCTACAGGATGTGAAATGCCTCAAATCGGTAGCCAATGTGTGGTGTCATTTTCTTCACGACTTGAAGACAAATATATGAGTATGAGGACTGGAAGTATCTGGTTATTACATCAAACAGCCCAAATAGAGAAAAATGTATTTCCTATCCCCATGGTCTTGAGTTAGGTGGATTTCAAGGCCCTAGTGCCCAAGGGATAAATGAGTTCACCAGGACACATGACGTTTTTTATATACATATACATATACGTATACATACACACACATGCTACGTTTTATATACATACATGCACACACACATACACACATATACATACAATTTTAGTTACCTGAGACACACTACCATATATACATATATATGTGTATATATACATACACACATAATTTACCTGAGACTGTTCCTGGACGTTTGGGCTGTTAATATCTGATCAAAGAAGTAAGGAAAGGGAAAAAGTGTTTACTGTGTTGCTCAAGTTCATTAGCCCAATTATCACAGGTAAATTGGGTTACTGCTATACATTGGGAGCAAGGTGGATTATGAATAAAATCCAGAGTATTCTTTTAGGCACAACATTTGGCAAAATACTCTTAATTGATAAATTTGCTAGTATAAGAAATGTGACAACTCCAAGTTTTCTTTATTTCTCCCTACTTTTTCATTTGATACCTATTACTTATTTATTTTTTTACATTGTTAAGGCATATTTTATTTTTATTTTTAAAATGGCTTGAGGATCATTTTTGCTGCTATTTTTTAACTTCTTAAACAAATGCTTGCAATTTATCTTTTGCTAGCACTTTGTCGTTAGGCGCTGTCGCGTCAGTCCGACTCACAGAGATCCTATGCACAACAGAACGAAACACTGCCTGCTCCTGCGCCATCCTTACAATTGTTATGCTTGAGCCCATTGTTGCAGCCACTGTGTCAATCCACCTCATTGAGGGTCTTCCTCTTTTTCACTAACCGTGTAATTTACCAAGCATGATGTCCTTCTCCAGGGACTGATCTCTCCTGACAACATGTCCAAAGTATGTAAGGTGCAGCCTCGTCATCCTTGCTTCTAAGGAGCACCGTGGTTGTACTTCTTCCGAAGAAGATTTTTTCATTCTTTTGGCAGTCCATGGTATATTCAATATTCTTCGCCAACACCACAATTCAAAGTCATCAATTCTTCTTCAGTCTTCCTTATTCACTGTCCAGCTTTCACATGTGTATGAGGCAATTGAAAATACTATGGCTTGGGTCAGGTGCACCTTAGTCTCCAAGGTGACGTATTTGCTTTTCAACACTTTAGAGAGTTTTTTTTTTTTTGCAGCACATTTACCCAATGCAATGCGTCTTTTGATTTCTTGACTGATGCTTCCATGGGCGTTGATTGTGGATCCAAGTAAAATGAAATCCTTGTCAACTTCAATCTTTTCTCCATTTATCATGATGTTGCTTTTCTGTCCAGTTGTGAGGATTTTTGTTTTCTTTATGTTGAGGTGTAATCCATACTGAAGGATCCTTGGAGGGTGGCACTTCCTATTTGGTTACTTTGGTTAACTGTGTTTTTCTGAACATGACACACACACACACACACACACACACACAAAATCCAAACCCATTTGGGCTCCCTAACTACCATACAGGAACCCATAAATATGCTTACAATGATTATCTAGTTGTACAAAAGTCAAAAGAGGCTTTGATCTTCATTAGTAAATGCTTCAAGTCCTCTTCACTTTTAGCAAGCAAGGTTGTGTCATCTGCCTGACGCAAGTTGTTAATGAGTCTTCTTCTAATTCCGATGCCCCGTTCTTCTTCATATAGTCCAGCTTCTCAGATTATTTGCTAAGCATACAGATTCAACTGGTCTGGTGGAAAGATACAACCCTGACCCACACCTTTCCTGACTTTAAACCACTCAGTACCCCCTTGTTCTGCTCGAACAACTGCCTCTTGATCTACGTATAGGTTCCTCATGAGCACAATTAAGTGTTCTGAAATTCCCATTCTTCACAATGTTGTCCATAATTTGTTATGATCCATACAATCGGGTGCCTTTGCATAGTCAATAAAACACAGGTAAACATCCTTCTGGTATTCGCTGCTTTCAGCCAGGATCCATCTGACATCAGCCCTTGTCCACGTCCTCTTCTGAATCTGGCCTAAATTTCTGGCAGTTCCCTGTTGGTACACTGTTGCAGCTGTATATGCTTAGCTTATCAAGTGTCTATTTTCTATATGAATATTAAAGATTAATCTTTTACTGAACCTTGAGACTACCCACAAACATTTTCAGGTTCTCAGGTTTCTTGGGATGCTACTTGTTCCACTAAAAGTATTTGCTGCTCTCCAGTTTGGGAGTAATGGCTTGTGTAATGGTGGAAAATGAAAGAAATATTTTTTTTTTTGGCAAAAATTCACTAAGTTAGAAGGTTTCTGTATGAGGCAGTACATACAGGAGGTGTGACTGGGCCAAACTTTCGTCTCTTTTGACTTTTTTACAACTAGATAATCCTTGTAAGCATATTTATGGCTTCCTGTGTGGTAGTTAGGGAGCACCAGTGGTTTGTTTTGTGTGTGTGTGTGTGTCATATTTGGAAAAACACAGTTGACCAATGTAATCAAATAGAAAGTGCCACCCTACAAGGATCCTTGGGACAGATGAAGACCAGGAGACATGGGGCCAGACTACTGTCAACATTTTGTAGGAAAATACACACCCATATGATATTTCTCAAAATCAAGATTACCAACCAAAAATTTAAACACAGTCCATTAATCTGCATGCAGTCCACTACTGAAAATACATGACATCAACAAAAAATTCACCATACAAAAGAATTAAGCTGAAAGAAAATGAAGTATAAAAACCAAACCAAACTCATTGTTGTCAATTTAGATTATGACACATAGTGATCCTATCCTTTTTAACTCATTAATGATCAAGAAAATTGTGAAACTCAGAAAACAATGGATATTGATGATGGCTGCACAACATGGTTGATGTAATCTGTTTCATTGAATTGTACAAGTTAAAAATGTTGAATTCTCAAATGTGTTACCTATATTTTTACAACAATAACAACAATGCAAGTCTTTGTCACTTTCACCACAACATGAATGCCTAACTGAAAATCAAGAGGATAGAAAATGACATTGCTGTTTGTAATGACATCATGTCTTTAAATTTACTGCACAGCCCAGTGCTTCCCCATCTTCAGTGTGCATAGGAATCACTGAGCATCTTTTTAAAATGTAGATTTGGATTCAGTAGACCTCAAATGCAAATGATTAACAAGCCCGACAGCTAACCATAAGATTGAAGGTTCTAATCTACCCAGAGGTTCCTTAGGAGAAAGTCCTAGTGATCTTCTTTTGAAAAATCAGCCACTGAAAATTCTGTAGAGCACAGTTGTCCTCTGACACACACAGAGTCACCAGGAGTTGGGGCCGATTCTCCAGGAACCGGTTTTTGGTTTCGATCTGGGGTAGGGCCTGACATTCTGCGTTTCATAAAAATTAACAGGTGCTGCTGCTGCTGATAGTCTCCGGATTACACCTGGATCTAAAGAGCCTGATCCATTTAAGCACTGTAATAAGAATGTATTCCTTATGGAGAGTGATCAGAACCTCGTACTTTCTCTAAAAAACATTGAAAAATATTTTTCTTTATATATTTAAATTGAGGAATAAAGTCATAATATTCTGTAAAAATAATAAGCATGGCCTTGTTATGAGCTGTTAATACACTTAATAAAGGGTGTGAAAGAAAGCCATAGACAATTCTATTTCATTTGCCCAGCTGTTCTTTTGACGTGTGGTTGTCATTAATAAAGAGATGAAAATACCGTTTCTTAGTATGCTTCATACAACTAACAATCAACTTTCCAATTAGCTTAGTTACTTACCATAAAAAAATTGTGATGAACATATGTATACATTTTAAGAGTTTCAATCATGCTAACTATATTATTTATTTCTGTCTTGTCATCTCTATGGTACCATTTCCAAGAGAATCTGTCACAATGAAAGTTAGTAAAATGAGAATAACAAATTAAGTCAAAATAATGGGTCACCTTCACAGACAACTTAATAACTTAATTCTTAAGTTAAACACTTTAAAAAGAATAAACATTCATTATTTATGAGCTATATTATTGTCTGTTTAAATCTAAGGTGTCTAAGCCATAAATAAGTCTGCTGCTTTTTGCTTGCTTGTTTGTTTCTCGACAGTAGAATTAGCTGAGCTTGTTTAGTTAGATATCATTCATGACATAATTTACCATGTGGTGCTTGTCTTCCAACTTAAAAAAGAAAGCAGTTTAGACATCTTCTCACTCATCTGTTTTGTTAGTAATGGTTACATTCTAAAATAATTTAATTTTTGGAGAGGAGTTAAATTGTTGTGTAACCTAATTATCTAAAATTCTGCTTTCTTGTCTTTTGAGTTACTTGTATTGCATTAGTACTTTCTATACTCGTAAACTTTATACTCATAAATTTAAAATGCAAGCCTTTTTACTTTTGTATTTATTCTGGATATTTCTTTCAGAATCTAGATAAAAAAAAATGTAAAATTATGTCCTAAATGTGTCATGAAATAGTCTTAATTGTTGAATTTTTACTTTTTAAATAAATGTTATATATGCCTTTTGCTAACGGAAAACTCTTTTTGAAATCTATAGTCTCATGTCTATGAAAAACAGAAGGCGACAAAATGGAAATTTAAATCCGTACAACATATTTGGTTTCAAAGAGAGATCAGGCTGATTTAAAGAAGACTTGTTTAGGCATAAATAGCCTAGATTCACACTGGGGGTTTGTTTAAGCATAAATAGCCTAGATTCATTACTACCTTTGATTACTTCTTATTTGACATGACCTCCAACCCGCAGAATTTTCTATGCGCCGTTATAACAAAATAAATAGAAAATAACTGAACTCACCCAGAATCTATTACAAAATAATACGATTCATAGTAGCAGCTGCATTGTATGCCAATACATGTTAGCTTTTCTTTAAAAAACATAATTTTGTATACACATATAAAGCTAAGGATACCTCTTTTAAAATTACTAAAATAGTCATTATCATCATTGTAATTGATCTCCATGCCTACTGTCTGATCCAAACTAGAAATAAGCTAAGCCTCACTAATGAAGACCATAGTCAATGCACAGTTATAGATTAGAAATGTTTTATTAGAGAAAAAAACAAAACAACACAAAAAACTCAAAGGCAAATTTAAAGTGCTGATTTAAAACAGCAAACGAAAAAAAATCTTTTATAGGCTTATAGGCATAATTATAAGGCATATACATATGTATTGAATTGACCTCTTGTATAAACTGTCAAAACTGATTTTAGGCACGCCAATATTTAGAATAATAAGTCATACATAATCCATATTGATAAGAAGAAATATATGGGATTTTAATAAGTCATTGCATATACCAGAGGTTATTTCTTTGTTGTTGTTTTGTTTCAGTTTTTTTTTTTCCTCTTTGTGTAAGTTAAAACTTATTTCCAGCTAAAATATGACAAAACTCCTTGGTAAATTCTAACTAATCATTGTATTGTCAAATCAATAATAGTAACACTTTGTCCATATCTTTTATATTGAGGAAAGTAAACAGTCAATATGAAATACTTCAGTGTGTTTTTGTTTATTTCATATATATGTGAGATGACAACGTATATGTCTAGTGAAAAAGACAGCCCCAAAGGTCATGGTGTCATTATCCTGTAGGGCAGTAATCAGCTTTGCAGCTAAAGGAGCGATCGGGTTCTAGCATAATTTATTCAATTCCTCTCGAATTCTCTTTTGAATGAACTTTGTCGTTGCTGGGTGCCATTGAGTCGGTTTTGACTCATAGTGGCCCCATGTACAGCAGAATTAACTTTACCATCCAAGAAAGGCTTTAGTTTCTACATTGATGAGTTAAAGAAAATATTCACACATGTTGTTTCTACATATCATGCAAGCCATGCTTAAAAAAACCAAACCCATTGCCGTGCAGTCGATTCCGACTCATAGTGACCCTATAGGACAGAGTAGAACTGCCCCATAGAGTCTCCAAGGAGCGCCTGGCGGATTTGAACTGCCGACCCTTTGGTTAGCAGCCATGGCACTTAACCACTATGCCACCAGGGTTTTCCCCCATACAGTAAGCTATGCTTAACTCCTGCAAATTATTTATTGACAATATGAATATCAATTCAGTGGGAATTATTTCAATAACTCATGCTTATTTGTTCATTTCAATTAAGAAATGTGTCTACTTCTCACCCTTCAGGGAAGATTGTTATTATATAATTCAGATTATGTTATGTTGTGTTTATTATGTTACATCACATCATTTTAAACTTTGATAAGGTTCTGGCATCATTCTTAACTGAATTAAGTACCTTTCCAAACATTCGTGTTTGTCCACATCTAGGGGAATCAATGACATTTCTGAAAGAGAGGCAAATGTAACCGATTGTTAATCACGTGTCACTATTATCAGAACAGTGGGGTGATTCCGACTGGTGGAAGATGTCGCAAAATGGTAAAGAGTGATCTGAACTGACCAGCAGGGTGGAATCTCACAAGACCTGAGCTGGCGTAAGGAGGGCTGGTTCAGGACGCTCATTATCATTGTGGCTGGCATTTGCTGACATGGACAATTACTCCTGGCACTTCTGAAAAGCCACTGTGTCCCATGTGGTTTTCTCCTGGCAGGTGACAAAATGGAACATACAGACCTGTTATATGAAGATAAAACTTTAAGATATTAAATAGTGAAAAGTCCTTGGAATAAGAACAAATACTGTAGTTGGGTAAGAATAATAACAGCCAATATTTTACTATTATGTTCACTAAGTTCTAAGCCCTTTCTGCACATTAGGTCCTATAATCCTCATAACATCTCTACTATACAGATAAGGCTGTGGAAGCACAGAGACACTGTACAACTTGTTCAAAGTCACAGAAGCAGTAAGTGGCAGAAATGAAATTCCAACTTGAGTGGCCTGGTTCCAAAATCAATGCATTATCTCAAAGGCATGTGACCTTTTTATATTTAAATTTTAAAATCACATGGCAACATTGACTGCCTGTGAGATATATAATCTTACTAGAGGTTGATGGGAACCCTGGTGGCACAGTGGTTAAGTGCTACGGCTGCTAACCAAAGGGTCAGCAGTTCGAATCCACCAGGCACACCTTGGAAACTCTACGGGGCAGTTCTACTCTGTCCTATAGGGTCGCTATGAGTCGGAATCGACTTGACAGCCCTGTTTTTTTTTAGAGGTTGATAAAAAATATATATGAGAGATTTTGGATTAAGGCTGTGTATGCAAAACATAAATAAAACCACAAAAAATGAGAAAAACAGGAACAACACCCACTTTTAAAACTTTTGTCTTTTAGATTTCAAAGCAAAACCATACGTTTTATATGCTACTTTGTAAGATATGAAAAATAAACTTTTTAAAACAGAAAGTTCAATCAGGTAACTTGTGAGGAAAAATTTTACTGTTGTCTAAGCATACAAAAATAATTCTCGTAAAGTCACTTGAAGAACTAAATATGAAATTTTGAACTAAATGCTTTGAAACTTACCATCTGCTGCTTCATTGTAAGGTCTCATATTTAACGCTTGTTAATAAATTTCATATATTTTATCAATAATGAGATCTTCGTTTGAAGTATAATCTAGTATTTAACCATCCAAATGTCTTTTCTTTTTCTTTTTTTGATGTATGTGTATGAGCAGTAGACCTTTCCAGGACTTTTGAGACAGATGGTTTTAGATAGTCATGAATTCAAAGTTAACCACTAAATACCTTAGCAGTTAGTCTGATGTACTGTGGATACTAGTTAGAATCTTCCTTATACTGATTATACAATTCATGGCATCTGCCTATTTTATTTTGCTTTATTTTGCCCTGTCAAAAAATCTTTTTCATTTTTCAAAGTTTCATTGCCTTTGAGAAACATGCTGAAGCTACAGTTAATGTACAAAACTGGAATATCTTCCAGTCTGGGAAAGTGTGAACTTATCATAAATTTCTGACACTAATTGTAACAATTTTACATAGCAATATGGCAGATTGCATATCAAGAAAATAATGCAGAGAGATTATTATACTAACGTTGTCCCTTACTAAATCACATACAGTTTTATGAAGTGGAAATCATCTCAATTTGTTCTTATTTTATTAGACTTTCACTGTTTTGTTAAATGCAGACAATACTCTTCAGAATGCAATGTGTCCACAAGAAACATGAAAAAAAAAAAAAAAACCCTAAAGGCTGCTGCTTTAAAGTAGTTTTATTTTAAGTGTGAACAACAAGACGTATTATTGCACAGGAATTTATCAAGGTATCAGTGTTTGACCTAATAAAACAAAACTGTTCAGGCTCTGGTATCTGAAGAGCAAAGCAAAACTTTGGACAATTCTCAGTTGTCTAAACATAGGAAAAAATTAATTGGAAGTGTGAATAAAAGTTTGGCTGAAGGTAAAACTGAAGATTTGCCTTAATAAAGCAAGGACAAGTACGCGGAATAAAATATGTGCGAAGGAACTTTAAAGGTAACACATTTATATAAGATGGAAAATAACAAAAACGGACTGGATGGATGTGACCAACAGAAAGCAATGGTGCCTTAGTTTACCAGTGCTGCTGTAACACAAATACTACAAATAGCTGGCTTTAAAGAAACAGAAATTTATTTTCTCGTAGTTCAGGAGGCTAGAAGTCTGAATTCAGTACATCATCTCTAAGGGAAGTTTTTCTTCTCTCGGCTCAGCTCTGTTCCTCGCAGTTCTTTGGTGATCCCCACATGGCCTCTATCTTCCCTCCATTTGTGTGCTTGCTTGTCTCCGTGTCCATGCTGCTCCTTATAATTCAGAACTAATTAAGTTTGGAGCCCTGGTGGCCCAGGGGCCGAGAGCTTGGCTGCTTACCAAAAGGTCAGCAGCTTGAATCCATCAACCAACCAATCCTTGGGAATCCTACAGGGCAGTTCTACTCTGTCTTACAGGGTAGCTATGAGTTGGAATTGACTCAGTGGCAGGGAGTTTGATTTTTTTGGTTTAATTAAGTTTAGGACACACCTTTCACTGATATGGCCTCATTAACATAACAAAGAAAACCCTATTTTCAGACAAGATTACATGAACAGGTATTTTGTTGTGTGCCGTGGATTTGATTCTGACTCATAGCAGCTGTACAGAGCAGAGCAGAACTTCCTCAAAGAGTTTTCTAGGCTATAATCTTTACAGGAAAGAGCCCTGGTGGTGAGTGGTTAAACGCTCAGCTGCTAATCTAAACATTAGCAGTTAGAACCCACCAGCCACTCCATGGGACAAAAATGTGGCAGTCTGCTTTTATAAAGATTACAGTCTTGGAAATCCCAGGGGGCAGCTCTACACTTTCCTATAGGGTCACTGTGAGTCGGAATCAACTTCAAGGCAATAGGTTAATCTTCATAGGAGCAGATAGCCACGTCTTTGCTCCCGAGGATCTGCTGGTGGGTTCGAAACACCAACTTTTAGTTTAATAGCCAAGTGTTTAACCACTTCCTTTACCAGGGCACCTTTCCACAAGTATAGGGTTTAATATTCCAATACATATATTTAGGGGACACAATTTAATCCATCCAAAGCATTATGATTATACATTTTTGGAGCATATGGTGTCAAACTGCGTGACAAACCTCCATGGGTTTGAAAACAAGTTCAGAACAAGGATATTAGGTACTGAGAGTGGCTAGACAAGTATGTATTGAGTTCTGCCTAAGTGCCATGCACTCTTCTAAGTGTTTGGGATATATTAATGAACAAAAAAGATAAAGTTCTCTGTTGTTACCCAGCTTACTTACTAGTAGGTAGAAACAAAAATAATATACAAAAACTGATATCAGAATATGTGAGAAAGGATAGAAGTTGAGAAAGTAGAGAGACCTGTTAGGAAACTGTTGGTGTATTCCAGGTATGAGGTGTTGCTGTGTTTCCTCTGACTTACAGCACAAGGCCAACAGTTGAGGTGGTGAGAAGTGGTATGATTCTAGTCATATTTTGAGAGTAGAGCAAATAGGATTTCCTAACAGAGTGGACATGAGGTATGAAGGAGAAAAAGTAAGTGCAACTACAACATTTTGATCATGGGAAGGACTTTCGATGCCACTAAAATGAGACCAGAAAAATGACAATTGGATTTACCAATGTGGGTGTGATTAGTGACCTTCATAAAGCAGCAGAGACAAATTTCTGATTAGAGAGGATTTAAGATAAATGAAACATTATTTGAAAACAGGTATCAATGAAAGCTATCTATCCATCTATCTACAATGAAGATATAAGCAAAACTTTTGGGAAAGTATCATGTATGTTTCCACCTGACCTATTTTGCAGGCCATGTAGTCAGCTTGATCCTTGTAGTTATTTATGTTTGGAATCACTGAATTGCAAAAATTTGTAATGCAGGTTAAGAAAAAGTGAACACATCTGAAAATAATGAATAATGTAAAAGAACTAAATTGTGCTGTATCACAGAGTACCACATTTATGACAGGCCAAATAAAAAATTTTCTGATACTCTACCAGGATATTAAAATGTTTTATAGTCATACTTGGATGGTCTTTTTATCTGCACTAGTACAAAAGTATATCTGTCTAAATACTGGAACAAAACAAAAGAGCTTGCCTATCTACAAGATGTAGCTAATAATACAAATTATATTGGATTGTTGAAATTAGTAAATGAAAATTTTACAAGATAATAGAGAAGTTCCAAAACATAGTAATAATTTAAATACTGGTTCTTATCATTGATATTTCTAAACATGGTTAATTTACTATCTTCCTTCTTCAAAATTCCAGATGAGTGATATGATTAAGAATTTTAAGCCCCAGATATGCTGTTTCCAAGTAAGAAGGAAAACGAGGCTATTCAATTTAGATTATAAGTAAAATCAAGGTAAAAAAAGTTTTATTATAATTTCAACAAAATATAAAAGGCTATCATCTCTGGCAACTAAAATATTATTAAAAAGTTCTTGGCTTCCGATTTCAACATCAACATGTAAAGCACATGAAAGTCATCACAGCCATCCTCAAAAAAAGAAAAAAAAAAACTGAAAATTAATGACTTTTCTTAGAATTGAGGTTGTAGAGTGAACTTCCAGCCGGAACTCTGTCCAGAGGGGAGAATACACCTGAAGCAGAAGCTGCTGAAGATATAAGCTCCTGAGAACACAAGAGTAATGATTTTAACGAATTTCTGGAGACAAAGCGCAGACTAATTTGAGACTAAGAAACTCCTGGGGCCCAGGCGTAGGAGGCCCTCATAGTTTTGTGGATTTTATTTCCAGGGCCTACACCGGTTTCTCATAGGGAAGATCCCAGAAGAAACATTGTGTACTTCAGGCAGGGGGAGAGAGAAATGTAAGTATTGTGCAATATGCCCACAGTGTTCTCCATTAGAAGGGAGGGTCTTCAAGGGAGACTACTTGGCAGAGCATAATCTACCTCAGTGAAAGGAAATTAGCCAATTCCAGCCCTTCTGTCTCCTCTAGCCTTTCTGTTTCACCTGAAAGGAGAGGAAAAAAAAAAAAAAAATAAGAATCTTGTCTGAATGTCACTGGTACAGATTCAGGCCCACTGAGATTTAATCATCGAATTATACAGTGTTACTCCTCCCTACACCTTAGCACTCCATCGAAGGGGCTCCCATGTAAGTAAAGTGGATTACAACTAAAAGAGCAGCCTGACAACACAGTCTACATTAAGAAGGAGTTCTTGAAAAACTTGAAGTGAACAGGGGAGAAAGGAAAAAAAGAAACAGAACAAAAGAAAGAAAAAGAGGAATGCTGGAGGAAATTGAAGCCTGTGGCATTTACAACTACAGCAAACATAAAAACTGCCCAGCTCTTGGCCAGATTCACATGAAGCCTCACAATCTAGACCTATTTATCTCATTTCCTGTTTCACAATGGAATATGCCTAGCTTTCAAAAAAAAAAAAAAAAAAATGAAGATTTTAAGTAAGAAATAAACTATTTTTTTTTTCACAGATGACAGGACTATCTCTGTGGAAAATCCCAAAGATTTGACCACAAAAACTCTCCTGGAACTGACATTCAAGTATAGCAATGTCACAGGAAACAAGGTTAACGTACAAAATTCAATTGTTTTTCTTTATAAAAGTAATGAAAATTTGGAATTTAAAATTTTAAAAAAGTACCTTTACCAAAGCATTAAAAATGAAATATTTATGTATAAATCTAACAAAATATGTACAGGATATATATATATATATATATATATATACGGAAAACTGCAAAACTCTAATGAAAGAAATCAAAGAAGATCTAATAAGAGATAGTCCATGTTCATGGAGTGGATGATTTAATATTGTTAAGATATCAATCTTTCATAATTGATTTATAGATTCAATGCAATCTTAATCAAAATCCCAGTGATCTGTTTTGTAGACATCACCAAACTGATCCTAAACTTCATATTTAAAGGCAAAAAACCTAGAATAGCCAACACTATACTGCAGAAGAAAAACAGAACTGAAGATTTCATACTCCCCAATTTCAAGGCTTACTATAAAATTCCAGTTAATAGATACATAATTCAAGAGAAAAAATAAAGAGCCTAGAAACAGTTCCAGAAATATAATCAACTGAACTGCGATAAGGGAGAAAAGGCAATGCAATGGAAAACTGCCTCTTCAACAAATGTTGCTGCAACAATTAGATGTCCGTATGAAAAAGATAAACTAAACACAGACCTTACAGCTTTCCAAAAATTTAATCAAAATAGATCATAGATTGAAATGTAAAATGCGAAACTACAAATCTTCTAGATAATAACATAGGTAGAATTTCATGTGACTTCTGGTTTGGTGATGAGTTTTAGATATATCACCAAAAGCAGGATAAATGAAAGAAAAAACTGATAAATTAGACTTCTAAAAATTTAAAGCTTCTACTCTGTGAGAGGCACTGTTAAGCAAATGAAAAAAACAAAACAAAACAAAAAAAACCATCCAGATTCTTGGAGGACATATTTGCAAAACTCTGATTAAGAAAAAAAAAAGCAAACAAACAAATACTGCTGGTATTCAACATATCTTAAAATTCAAAAATTCATTTAAATGATGGACAAAGATCTGAACAGATTTCTCACCAAAGAAGATCTACAGATAGAATATAAAATTACGAAACACTGCATAACATCATTTACTATTAGGAAATTGCAAATTAAAACAACAAGATGCCACTACACACCAATTAAAGTGGCTAAAATTCCCCCAAAGAGACAATTCCAAAAGTTGGAGGAGATGTGGTGCCACGGGAACTAGCACTAATTGCTGGTAGGGATTTGAAATGGTACAACTACTTTGGAAGACAAGTTGGTAATTTCTTACAGAGCTAAACATAGTCTTATGATATCATCCAACAATCATGCTATACTATTTACTCAATTAAGTGTAAAATTTATGTCCATACAAAAACATGCTTGCAGATATTTATAGCAGCTTTATTCATAATCACCAGAAAATGGTAGCAACAAAGTTGGCCTTCAATAGATAAATGGATAAACAAATCGTGGTACATACATGTAATGGAATATTCCTAAGTGATAAAAGGAAATAAGCTCTCAAGCCACGAAAAGACATGAAAAATCCTAAGCGCATTTCAGTAAGTGAAAGAATCCACACTGAAAGGCTTTGTACTGCCTGGTTCCAATTATATGACATTCTGGAAAGATACAACTGAGATAGTAAAAAGGGCAATGGTTGTTTGATTAGAGTTGGAGCCATTGGGAAGAACCCATATTGAACAATAGAGATGCAGATGGTTATACACAGGTATGTGTATTTACATAGGTTGGCGTACACAGACAGATTTCTTTTCTCCGTCAGTTGAGAAGATCAAAGAGAAATGACACCTGAGTAGCAATGAGTACACTTAGTGGTCAGATCGTGGCTTTTAATATCATTCTCCAATAAAAGGATTTCTTGAAGAAATGGCTGATTCTAGGACTGCAGCAGAAAACACAGAAGATGAGCATGGAACATCTTTCAGCTACAGAAGATAAGGAAGGAACAGTACCCAACTGAAAGCACTCCCGATAGCCAAAGCTGGAACAATCTGAGCAATACAATAATAAAACAATACGAAAGTATAATCCACAGTATAAAATAAGTGTCCATAATACTAAACTAATATGAACAAATGATTGGATGAATTAATAAAATGGGGAGAAGAGACAAGTCTCCGTGCAGAAACATTCCAAAGTAATTTTGTAGATACTCCACCCTAAAGCAGATGAAGAATAAATTCCAACCCCTTAATTTTGGACTTCACATATTGACTTCTTTCCAAAGAGTACAATATAGAACCAAAACGAAACCCAACCCATTGCCGTCAAATTGATTCCAACTCATAGCGACCCTATAGGACAGAGTAGAAGGACTGCCCCATGGAGCAGCTGGTGGACTTGAACTGCTAACCTTTTGATTAGCAACCAAATGCTTAACTACTGTGCCACCAGGGCTCCTATCCTAGTCTAAATACTGATTATGTCTTTGTTCTGCATTTTAGCAAAGATGCACAGGAAATATATTCTACTCATTGATCTACTTCATCACCTTCAATGTCATTAATCCAATAAAACTAGGCTATTGTTCCTACAATTTGTTTTTAATATTTATATCTTCATCTTACTTGACCTGCACCCTCTTTGTGGTTAGCTAATCAACTACTTATTCTTGAAGCACTTATTTCACTATGCTTTCACTATTTGCCCATATTCCCTTCTTCTTCGCGCTTCCCTTCTTTTAGATCTCCTCGGGTAGAGAAGGAAACTCTGGGTGGCATAGTGGTTAAAGTGCTACGGCTGCTAACCAAAAGGTTGGCAATTTGAATCCACCAGATGCTCCTTGGAAACCCTATGGGACAGTTCTACTCTGACCAATAGAGTCACTATGAATCAGAATTGACTTGATGACAATGGGCTTTGGTTCTGAGATCTTTGTATCTTCTAAAGCACTGGATATTGGAAATACTTTAAGCCTCTTGCCTTGGTGTCCTTTTTTTCTAGGGGTGATGCATTATCCTGTAAGTACATAGAAGGGCTTTAGCAGTGTCTCTGAAGTGTGAAAGGAAATAGATGAAATTTATGAAAAGGAAAGGGGGCTACCAGTGTTTTCAATAAATTTATTCTGAATAATGATATTAAAGAAATTGAAAGCAAGTAAACAGTTTGCCTAATAACTTATCCAATCTTCTTCCACCTCCACTTATACTCATATTCAGTAAACTCTTAATATCTCCTCTGCACTCCCATAACGATTTCTGTGTGTCAAGATGAATTTTTCTTTTCCTAAATCCTTAAGGTTCTCATTCTCCCTACTTAGTCTCTGCAGAAAATTACAGCTGTCAAAGTTAAGCTGATCTATTACCAACAAATGGCCTCTGTGAATGTAAGAAGATTGAATATGTGACTGGTAATGCACAAAAAAAAAAAAGAATCTGAATCTTCTGAGATCCTGAATGTAAAGAAGCCAAAGGACCCCAGAGCATGCACACAGCCTTGTGGAACCTGTTAGGTGGGGACATAGGACTGGGACCAGAAGTGAAATGTGGTTCCACTCCTTCTATACCCTGTTTTCTTTACCAGTTACCAATGAAATTATTTAATAACAAGCTCTACTTCTCTATTATCCCACTTTCTTGAACTTGCATCTTGGTTACATATATATACCCTCCAATTATTTTATAATGCCTTTTGGTATAAATGTTTTTCCTATCTAGGCTATAAATGTTTTGAGTGAAGTGTTGTAAGTTATTTTTAGAGTAGACTTTCTTATGTTCCTTTTTAATAACAATGTGATGGAAATTTCTACGCATTGAAGAGAAAGACGCCTAAGTGTCGCACAGGCCTGTCTTAAAATATTTTTATTGTTGTTTCCAGTCCTCTGCCTGTTAATGAGAATTTCCAATCATTTGGATGCTTCTTTGCAGAATTAGTGCTTGTTATTTGGTAATTTGGGCTCTGACAAGAGAGGTTTTGCCTGGACTCACAAAGCAAGATCTTTACAGATTACACGTGGCTGATGCCACAGTAGGGAGGAGAAAGTGCACTCAATATTTTATTAGTTTGTGTGGGCAGAAACCCTGAGTCCATTGTGGAATTCATTCACAATGACCTTTTACTTTGTTATAGGTAGAAAGGAATTCAGGGATAAGCAGATCTCTGGAACAAAAGAAACGCCAACCATCATATTAGTAGGTGTCGTTCTTTTTTCCTTATTGTAAGTAAGCTTTTCTTTCAGTAATAGTATGGCAAACGTGCCCAGCCTTGTCCAGGAACAATGATCAAAATGCATACTTCATTAGCTCAGTCAAAAACAAAAATTATGATATGTCAGAAATTCTGAGCTTCATTTGGAGATATCTGGTAAATTTCCCCTAAAAAAGGCAAGAATTGGAATCAATTATTCATTTAATATCAATTACTAAATACAGTATTATACATAAGCAGCAATCAATAAATATGTTGATTAGATAAATGAATGAATTAAAAAAATGAGTGTTACAAGCTGGACAAGAACCATGGGTTCCATTATTTTCTCTTGCAAAGGACTTGATATTTTATAGGTGCTTCTGCTTGCGTATTTAAGGTTATGATCATGCTTAATAAAATGGATAGGTAGATAGATAACCCATGGCCATAGAGTCAATTCCAACTCATAGTGACCTTATAGGACAGAGTAGAACTGCCCCATAGGGTTTCCGAGGGGCACCTGGTGGATTCGAACTGCCAACCTGTATGGTTAGCAGCCATAGTGCTTAACCACTATGCCACCAGGGTTTCCAGAGATAGACAGATAGATGACGGATATTAAACTCCTCAGTCACAGTGAATCAATGCTAAATTTTATTCACTATATTTAAAATCCAAAGTCCTGTCAGCCAAAATTATATTTAAATACTGATTCAAATTCTCAAACCATCATTTTTTTATCAAATAGTTCAAATCATGAAGGAATCTATTGTACAAGATTATATTGTTTACAGTTTTGAGATTTTAGAGCGTGCACTTTCAGGGAGTAGGAATAAATTGCTATCTTCAAAATGGACTTTGTGACAATGTTTATTAAAATGGAATTCTATTGGCATTTTCTTTACCACAAGCTACAATCTTAAAAAATATATATCATCTGCTACTGCTGTACTGGTTACTTGAGGAACTGAATGGTGTCATAGAAATGGCAGTGAACCAGGATACAGCACTAAGATGCAACTCTTCTAGCCTGTATTTTCCTGTATAGTTTGTACATTATGAAAGAAAGTTGGCCCCTCTAGGATAAAAATATTAACTATACATTATAAGCATAAATTTAAATATTTAAGGCTATTTTCAGTTCTATCACTCTGTAACTCATATTTACTCACATTTTATGCTGCAAAAGTAGTTCAAAAATGCAAAGAAATTTTATATAACATATAAAACTAATCTATGATTTTCTAAATTTTACTTGGATACTAAACACAGAATCTGAGATCAGCTAAAATTTTTTTTAAGGGGGCTTATGTTTTAAATAACTGAATATTAATCTATGATATCTGAATTATACAAAGAAGTTATGCTTTTCTTTTTAATTTTCTAAAAAAAATAATTTATCAACTTATATTTTCACTCTGCCTTATATGTACGTTATTTGTCATTAAACTTTCTTTGCTTCATTTTTCTTTAAAGCAAACTTGCCGCATGAATATGGATTGCCTATCACATGTACAGAGTTATTCAAACACCTGTTTTATTAATGTGAAAAATGAATTCACCTGATTGTTCAGCACATCGACTGGAATTCCAGGTGTTGTTAGGTCACAAGATGTTAAAAGAGAGGCTCTTCCCTTGATTCAATTGTTAAAATTTTCATTTTCAATAGATGGGCTCTAAATTTTACTCAATTCATTTTTTTCTGTGATTATTCAAACTAAGTTGATTTTCACCTGAAGTTGCTATGAAAAATAGAAATGTATCGTCACAACGTATATGCTGCAATGACATGGGCACCATATTTTTCTTCCTAATAAGCTATTGGTTGCTTTCATCAGTTGGTGTTTCCTAATTGCTGATCTCTGAGTAGGTATTACCTACAGATATTCTCACCTACAGACATGTTTCTCAATTTTTGGAGGTAAAAAGCATAGCCACTGCTTGAAAACATCTCTCTATGCCACATTTATTTGTGGTTAATTCTGTTGTTAATATCATTGCACAGATTATATTATTTCTAATGTATAATTGTTCATTACTTAAGATTTTAAATACTTGCATACATTTTAAGCATGGTAAATTTTTTTATTTCCTTCCATTGGTTCTTCTTTCTCAGTTTAGTTAATAACCAGTAGGCTATTATAACAGCATACATTTAAGATAAATACTTATTTTTAATATCTCCATAGATATCAAAAGATACATCACTTTTTTATATTTTTTACAATACTCATTTTATTTGGGCATATAGGTAAATGGTGCTTAGTTCTCAGAAAATTGGCATAATAAAGCCCTTCAAGGCATTTTCTCCCCTATTCTCAAAGCCCATTTGGGATCACACTTGTGAAAGTGTATTATGGCCTTATTCAACGAACCAGTAAGGGATACTGCTTCTCAAAAGCAAGCCTTTTTTTTTGCAGTCAACACAATAATATCTAACATTTTTATAGCCCTTATTATGTGTGCTATTAAGTGCTTTAAATATGTCATCATTTTCAATCTTTTTAATAGCAGAATAAGCTAGTTACCATTTTAAAACTGAGGAAACTGAACGACAAAGAGATTAATTTGCCAAGTATTGCAGAGCTAGTAAGGTGAAATATCAGAATTTTAAGACAAATATTTTGGACCCAGTTGCTAGACTGCATTTGTTTCCTCCTTCCCATCTCATCATATTTTAATCCACTATCATAATGGGATAGAGACCAAATCATAAAACAGTTTGTCTAAGGTTAAATAAGGAAATTGTGATGGTTTGAAGCTATAATGAGAACTTTGAAAATACTGAAATATGAATTTAAGAATCCGGGACTTTACCTACTTAAAGATAAATTTTTGTCAAGAATTTTAAACTCAAAGAAAAGAGATTTAAAAAAGTTATGTAATGGTCAAAGTAAGAGTTAATTTTGCTGATAGTGATTTGTTTGGGAGATACTACGCATAGGCATCTTGGAAGGAATGGAACAACTCAGTTTCGTATATTAGGTAAACCAAAAAAGTTTTGCTTAAAATAAATTTGAGGAAAAACAATCAATATTGTATTTAATGGCAAATACTAGACATGATATTGAATATATATGTACATATAAATATTTAGTTGAAATAATTGTCACTATAAATGTTTGTATAAATGTACATATATACACTGGGTTATTTATACTAAAATTAACATTAGGAAAACAACTATATAATGTAAAATTTTCATGTGATCACAGAGAAAATTTGGATCTGGATACAATGTTACCAACAAAATACTGCAACTAATTGAGGAATTACATTGTTATTCAATTGCCTACGTAGTTCCAAATTTTAGCTACTACAGTTGAAAAAAAAACTCGCCATCAAGTCGATTCCAACTCATAGCGACCCTGTAGGACAGAGTAGAGCTGCCCCATAGAGTTTACAAGGAGTGACTTGTGGATTCAACTGCTGATCTTTTGGTTAACAGCCAGAGCACTTAACTGCCATGCCACCAGGGCTCCGGCTACTACAGTCGCCTCCATTAAATTCTAATATAGAGTAACTTTAAGGACTAAGGGAGTTCTAAGGGAACTTAGTTTTAAGACTAAATGTCTAAGGGTAACTTGAGCATAGTAGAAGCAAGACATTAATTGGCCCTTAGTCAAAATGCTACAATTTATACAAAATAAAGTAACTTTCACTTAAAATATAAAAGAATCTAGTTATGCTTAAACCCTTGAGAAGTACTTTTCAATCTTTCAGTAGTATTTTTTAATTAGTTCACTCAATCTCCATTTGTCTCTAAATATTAATTTTCCACGTTCTACTCTGTCCTATAGGGTCACCATGAATCAGAACCAACTCAAAGTCACATTTTTTTTTTTAAGTAGGTAAAAAATTATTAAACAAGAAATTGAACAATGAAAAAGAATAAGAGACCCCTTAGGACTAGAGTAGAAATAGCAGAGATTAGAATTATTAAAACTTCCAAGCTTGGAAGTGAGCTCTAAGGAGCTGAAACTCAAAGTTCTGAAGTGCTGTGTCTCTGTACTTATAGCAGGGGTCCCTTGAGCCTGGAATCCAGACTTCTTTGATGCTTCTATAAAGAGGTGTGGTCACTCCTTTGAATCAGTGTCAGACAGTGGTACACCTGTAGCCAGTAGTATGTATCAGAAATCATCCTATGTGATTTCTCGGGCTAGATCTGAAACTCTAGTCAGTTTCTCCTTGGTTCTCTTGGAATGATTGTTGAGGGAGAAGTCAGTTGTGACGTAAACTTCTATACTGATAATGCCATATTGAAGAGGCCGTATAAGTAGGTATAGATAGCCAGCCCAGCTGAGCTCCCATCTAACAGTCAGCATCAACTTGTAGCAACATAAATGAGTTATCTTGGATGCCAGTCCAATTGTGTCATAAAAGGCTTGCTTGACTGCAGCCTTAGCCAACCTCTGACTGCAATTGCACAAAGCTCAAAACCCATTGCCACTGAATTGATTCCAACTCAAAGTGACCCCATAAAACAGAGTAGAACTTCCCCATAGGGTTTCCAAAGAATGCCTGGAAGACAAGAGACCCCAAATTCGGGCTGACTAGTTAAGCTTGTGCACAGTTACTGACCCATGAATTTGCGGTCTAAGAAATTATTCTTTATGCCACTGTATTTTGGGGTGGTTTGTTGTAATTGGAGTAGAGACCAGCAGCAAGCAAACATGAAGAGGCAAGCCCCTTCTTCCTCTTCCATACTTGCAGTCTCCTTGAGTGGCCTTTTTGCCAATGCTTAATAGGGAGCAGCTGGCAATGCAGATTATAGAATAGTGAGTTCAGAGCTGAGAGACGTTAGCTTAATAACTGGCACACTCTATTTACATTAAGGATGAAAAACTCTGCAGGTTAAAAAGAAAATTTTAATTACCTTTAATAATTTTGAAAACATGAAATTTTTAGGTGCTTTTGAAATGGCTCCGAATTAGTAAACTAGGACATTGGTTTAGGAAACAACACGGGTTAATATTAAGTGGCACTAATTTTTTTTTTTAATGTGCTTAATGGAATCAGTATACATTAAGACTTAACTATCTCTAGAATTAATCTCCATTTCTGTTACCACTATCATGAATGATAATTAGCAAAGTATCATACTGCGGTCTGATAATGTTATATTGTCATGAAGAGAACTAACACATTTAGCTTTCATGTTCTCAACCTGGAGAATCAGGTCAGATTAGCAAAATTTCTAATTAAGAGGGAAAAATAGCACAAATCAGTATTAGAACAGAGTGCTTATTTCATTTTGCTATTCCTTACTTTGACAGGGCTTTTTGTGGTGTATTTGATCTTGTGCGTGTTAAGTTTCATCATCATAAATTCACTAATTAATACTCCTACTACTAATAATAGTTACACCTTCTCAAAGTTCTTGCTTGACATAAAGAATAGGCTATATCTTAAAATGAAATAAAATAATAATATTCATTTGAGTAAAGGCTTCTGCATTATTAAAATTATTTTTTATGTTCAGGCACCTGTGTTAAGAATGACATATTATTATTCATATTATTACTCCTGAATCAGTTGTTGCTAATTTCTCTACGCAGATTCTGCCTGACAATATTTTTTTTATTTCTTACCTAATTTACTAAACTCCCTTGTTTTATTTTTTGTTGTTATTGAAAATATACACACCAAAACAGAACATACACCAATTCAATTATCTCTACGTGTACAATTTGGTGACATTGACTACATTCTTCAAGTTGTGTAAACACCCTCACCCTCCTTTTCCAAATTGTTCCTCCTCCATTAACATAAACTCACTGCCTCCTAAGCTTCCTATCTAACCTTTAGAGTTGCTGTTGTCAATTAGATCCCATATGGATAGCTCTTTAAAAGAGCACAATGTTCTAGACAGAAATTTTTTTCTAATCAAGCTTAACTAGTGTTTGGTTTAAAGAAGACTTCCTGGGATACTTTTGCTTTAAGGTTTAGACTGTCTAAGCACAATTGTTTTGGGCATCTATCCAAGCTCAATCACTCCATAAAGTCTGGATATGGTAATTTGAAACTGTGTTCTACATTTTCTCAATTTGATCAGGATTCTTCTTCAGAATCTTTGACCAAAATGGTCAGTAGTGGTTGCCGGGTACCATCCAATTCTTCTGGTCTCATGGCAAAGGAGGCAGTTAGTTGTTCATGAAGGCCATCAGCCATGCATTCCTTTTCCTCCTCCCTTCCTGACTCTCCTAAACTCCCTTTTGATTCATTATGTTCACTAACTTTCACATGTACAAGATTTTCCACTTATGAACTTAGCCCCCTCTCCTAAGTAACCTTTACTTTCTACTTCAGTCAATTTACATCCAGGTTTCCTCAATGCCAAGACGCGTCCCGTTTGTTGCCTTCAGTCTTTTATCTCAGTAAAATTTCTCTATAAACCTGCTTCTCTAGAGTTTACTCCAGTAATGGAAATTAAACATAAATGTATGGTATTTGAAATAAAGATTTTAATACTCAATAGCAGGAAACAAAGAAAATTCAAAACTAAAATATTATATGGGCAAATCTGCAGTAAAAGTCTTCTTTAAAGTGTTCAAAAGCAAAGACGTCACTTTGAGGACTAACGTGGGCCTGACCCAAGCCCTGGTGTTTTTACTTGCCTCATACACATGCAAAAGCTGGACAACGAATAAGGAAAATCAAAGAAGAATCGATACCTTCAAATTGTGGTGTTGCAAAGAATAGTAAATAAACCATGGACAACCAGAAGAACAAACAAATCTGTCTTGGACGAAGTACTGCCAAAATGCTTTTTAGAAGCAAGGATGGAGAGACTTCCTCTCAAGCACTTTGGACATTTTATCAAGAGGGACCAGTCTCTGGAGAAGGACATCATGCTTGGTAAAGGGTCAGTGAAAAAGAAGAAGACCCTCAGCAAGGTGGATAGACACAGTGGCTGCAAAAATGGGCTCAAACATAGCAACAATTACGAGGATGGCACAGAACCGTGTTCAGTTCTGTTGTGCATAAGGTTGCGATATGAGTCAGAACCAACTTGGCAGCACCTATCAACAATGACATAAAGATGCCGTGTTAAGAACCAAAGGGCACACTAAAATCATGACTTACTGGACTGTGAGCTAGATAGCCAAGTCAAACTGACTAAATCTGTTTTAGAGCTTGTCAAGCAGTTTAAATTGCATAAGAAAACAAAGGGTCACATGATAGAAGCTGCCTAAATCATCACTATTAATCCCAGGCATAATAATCATACTAATAAAAATTATCATTTATAGCTTACAACTTTCTTTAGGGATCTTAATAAGACTAAACATTTAATTTGTACTTTGGAAGTTGTATATTTACATGCCAAAATATTATATTAAATTCTAAAATTAGCATTCTCCTAAAATGAGATCAATTTATCAAAATCAAGTCACTAATATTTGTAGATCTCTACATTTTTAGCAGACTGGACATATTTGGATAATAAAAGAATATGAATTAACAAATAGCCCACTGGTATTTAAAAACATGACTGTATGTACCTATTTATCTATCTAATTTTATTCTATTTCACGTAAAAAGTAGTAACAGCATATAAGTAATAATAAATACTAAATTAATAAGTACTTTTTTTTTTTTTTTTAGTGTAAAAGGTTTCCTGGTTGCCAATAGAAAGAAAAAATGTTGAGACAAAACTATTATTATTTTTAACAGATTGATGCCTACCAACAGCTCTTGTCTCCAAGGATCGAAGGACGCCATATTTTGCAAGTATTTGCTCACCTTGGACTATCACATGGACAACTGTAGTCCTGGTTTTCATGAACATAGCAGCTTTAGAAACCAAGCAAACAGGTGTTTCAGTTCCTATCTTTTGAGAAAAATAATTACGCTCAGAAATTGTCCTCACCAAAAGACAAATGTAAACGTAATGGAGTAGTTAATTACTCTTTAGGTTCATGCTAACTTTAAGGATTTGTTACATTTTACAACATTTATTGTTCCCGATTTTAGTTTGGTGTTTCAATTTGTTTATATGGTTTTCTCTTATGAATTGGAAACATATGCAATGAATACTAGCAATTATTTTGTGAAAATATTTCATAATGAAATTGGTTACTTTCTACCATTCACAATAGCATGTAATGCTACAATATATTTGACGTGATTGATAAACAGACTAAACTTGAAGATAGAACATGTATGTCTATGGTTAAATGTTCATCTGCAAGCTATTGCCCTAATCATAAAAATTCTAAAAAAAGTTTTTTTTGGTGTAATTTCAATCTGATATGAATGCAATGTATCAAAATGTGTCATTAATTGCAGTTATCATTTAAAATAGAATTTTGTCAGAAAGACCCTAGGGAAGGCCAACCAAGAGAGCTACAGGAAAGGACTTTGAGACGCTTGCCATAAGAGTGGAGCATATTCTTTTTGTGCGCCACGAATTCCACTAAGACAAATGTAAATTAGTCATACGTAGAACATTGACATGTATTTTTAAAAGAAAGGTAGTGATTAATAGAATCTGTTGCAAGAAGGAACATGAAATCACAGATATTTTCATTTGTGCTATGCCAGGTAGCTTAGTTACTAAAGAAAAAACAACTACAACAGCTTTTGATTCCTAAAGAAAATTACAGCATACTGACAAATGCTCTTTTAATTAAGTGTACTTAAATATATTGCTTTGTTACTTAAAGCCTTAAAAATATATATATATATATTGCTTTGTTACATAAAGCCTTAAATAGGTTAAATTGAGGAAACAGTTGCATTAAATAATAATATTAATATACTTGGTATGATAATTTTAGGTGCCATTATACCATTTACATTTGTATTAACTGAGAAGCAGTTAGAAATACATAACGTGAAAAATTAGAGCTAAAAAGATAATATTATATTATTATGCTCCATACAATTATATAGTATTTTTTATTTCAACTGATTCAATCAAAGCAGAATTGAGCAGACAGTTCCAGCCATTTGGAAACTTCTCACTCACTTTTGGTAAAAACAATCACTAAAATGAGCAAAATAATACATTTGTTGATTTTTTCTTCCTTTTTAGTTTTTTTCAGTTTATGTGATAAAGATTTGAAAGTGTTCTGAAAGGAACAAAAGATCAAAGAAGAAACAATATTCATTTTATTGTACCATTTCATTACCTTTGATTGCTGTGTTCATTTTGTATAAAATGTATTCAATAATTGTATTCTTCACCAGGAAATTAATATTGAGTGCCACAGGTACATGATTTTTTGCTTCAATTTTGTATGTACATTAAAGAAGAAAAATGGACCATGCACACAATTGGCTTTTTTTTTTTTTTTAAGAAATGCAAAATGTTGTTGTTGTTAGGTGCCATCAAGTCAGTTCCAACTCATAGTGACCCTATGCACAACAGAATGAAACACTGCCCAGTCCTCCGCCATACTCACAATTGTTGCTATTCTTGAGTGCATTGTTGAAACCACTGTGTCAATCCATCTCATTGAGGGTCTTCCTCTTTTTCACTGACCCTCTACTTTACCAAGCATGATGTCCTTCTCCAGGGACTGATAGCTGTTGAAAACATATCCAAAGTGTGTGGGATGAAGTCTTGCCATCCTTGCTTCTAAGGAGCATTCTTGTTATCCTTCTTCCAAGACAGATTTGGTATAGACAATATTCAATTCAAAGGCATTAATTCTTCAGTCTTCCTTATTGATTGTCCAATTTCACATGCATATGAGGCAAATGAAAACACCATGGCTTGGGTCAGGCACACCTTAGTCCTCAAGGTTACATCTTTGCTTTTTAATAGTTTAAAGAGATCTCTTGCAGCTGATTTACCCAATGAAATGTGTCTTTCGATTTTTTGACTGTTGCTCCCATGGATGTTGATTGTGAATACAAGTAAAATGAAATCCTTGACAACCTCAATCTCCTCTCTGTTTATCATGATATTGCTTATTGGTCCAGTTGTGAAGATTTTTATTTTCTTTATGTTGGGGTATAATCTGTACCGAAGGCTGTGGTCTTTGATCTTCATCAGCAAGTGTTTCAAGTCCTCTACACTTTCAGCAACCAAGGTTATGTTATCTGCGTAAAGCAGGTTGTTAATGAGTCTTTCTCCAATCCTGATGCCCTGTTCTTCTTCATATAGTCCAGCTTCTCTGATTATTTGCTCAGCATACAGGTTAAATAGATTTGGTGAAAGGATACAACCTTGCTACACATCTTTCCTGGCTTTAAACCTTGCAGTCTTCCCTTGTTCTGTTCGAACAACTGCCTTTTGATCCATGTACAGATTCCTTATGAGCACAATTAAGTCTTCCGGAATTCCCATTCTCTGCAATGTTATCCATAATTTGTTATGATTTACACTGCCGAATGCCTTAGTAAATGGACATTTTTATTTCAATTTCCCAATCTCTTTATTAATGCATATATTTTTAGTGTCCCTGGGCCTCCCTTTTCTTAGAAGCAATATCTGTCAATTAATTCCTAATCCAATACGCTGCTTCACTTCTTAAATGCTGAACCCATAGGTGGAATTCAACTTGTTACACTGGTTCCACCCTCCTGCTTGTTTAGGGCCAGTGTCTGGCCTGATTGGGCAAGCAGTTCTTACATGTTTTGAATATTCCTCTGCTGGTACAGTATAGTCACTATGAAGAAATGGTTTAATGATCACTTCAGGTGATTCCATTAAAAGTACTGAAAGTTATTTGAACATTAAAACAAACAAGAAAATAATAATCAGAAATCATTCCTCACCATAATGAGGAACAGCATTGCTACATTAGTGTCAGCCCAAGGGTATTGACCATGTTTGCTTTTGTTCATTCTTACATTTATTATAAGTGTTAAATTTCTGTTACATTTTAAACTCTAGCTGGACTACAAATTAATGATAAAATTTTGATGTAATTATTATTAATATCTGTTTACATATTGAATGAATTCATTTTGTAAACATCAAACCAAAAAGATCCACTGAAAGGAATTTCCAGCAAAACTATGTAAATTTACAACAAATCAAATCATGGTCACTGCAAAGAAAAATATTTCATTCTGAGTGTCATTGGATGATCTCCAATAAGATATTGATATCCTTCATTGGAATTTTTATTTGCTTCCTAATGAGAAAAAAAGAAAGCTGCCAACACAATTTCTTCATAGAGACAGGATCTTTGATCCTCTGCAATGTTATAGCATAAACTTCAAAGTCACCGGGGCTTTCAATATTCTCCATTTCTTTACATTTTTCTTCCAGGAACATTTTCAGGAAGGATATTACAAAGATAAAAACAGAAACATACAAGAAAACCCTGTCATTAAATAAGACTTGTTTAAGAATAATTATTTTATATGTAGTAAAATAATGGTGTTTTAAAACCATAAAGGAAAGGGCATAGCTGATACGAGAGATCGATAACATACTGAACATACAGAAGGTGGAAATGCATTCATTGAATTAAAGTTGATAAGGCAGCTAAATTAGGTCAACCTGTTCAATTCACTTCTGTCCTATTCTAACACCAACTGCAAACCACAGTATTTCTTCCTCTGGCCCTAACAACCAGAGCTAGAATAAACCTCACTAGTAAAAAGGCATAGATAGTCTTCCAACTGTCAACTCCACCCAACACATTGTATGCCAGCTAGGGGTCCCCTCACTTATGACCTACTGGCTGTAAAAATGGGTTTCCCTCTACCTCTTCATGACACCAGCAGTAGGGTCAGGGGTCCCCAGTGCTCTGATCTGCTGGCTCCCAGAATTCTATCAGATTATCTCAGGTTTGATAATCTGCTGGAAAAATTCATACAAATAAGGAAAAGCACTACACTTAAAATTATACTTTAATTATAACAAAATGGATACTAACCAAGGAACACACACAGTAAGATAGGAGACAGTTCCCAACACATAGCTTCCGTGTCTCAAAAATGGATTCACTGCTCTCTCCTGTAAACCAGTCTCTTTGCTAACCTAAAAGCCCATGGAGCTTTCGTATCTAAAGCCTTTGTTGGGATCTCATTGCCAAAGCATAGCAGATTGAATCATTGCCCATTTGTTCAAACTCAACTACCATCCCCCCACCCCTAAGTTTGAGTTGATAGCACATGATAGGTCTCCACAGAAATCCAGAAAGACCCATCAATTTTGGCACCAGTTACTCTGAAGTCAAGGATTTCAGAGATACTGAAAATTTGTGTATTTTTTGATAGCTTATGTATGGGAAAATTATTTTTTTCTCTTTGACTTTACAATCAGATGTTTACTTTTCTCATCTTAGGAGAAGATAGCAAGATTGTGTTTTGATAAAGGAAACAAAAGAACCGTGCAAACAAGGACACCAGGGAGAGATGCAGTGCAAGCAAATGCCATAAAAATAGATGATATAAGATGGTAATCTGCATACTCAATTATAACATCTAAAATTGCCTTCTCCTTCATACATTATACACTAATTGCCACCATTTTTGTGACCTTATGGTAATAGAGAGAAAAAAATACATATCTAAAAAGAAATTGTCCAGTAAGAACATGACATAGGTTCATGGAAATGAGTGATCTGACATAAGAGTAAAAAAAAGCCAACACCTTGCTTGCTAGGCAGGGCTGGATTTTTGTACGTGCTACTGGTTTTGTAGCACAGGGTGAGGGCTGTCCTGAAATTCTTAATTTTACCTTTGAACTTGTATTTGTAGGTATCTTAGGCTTGGAAAAAAAAAATATATATATATATTTTTTTAGGCTTGGCTCTCTAGAGAAGCAAAACCAGTGAATCATATCTCTATATAAATGTATATAGAGAGAAATTTATCCCAGGGAAATGGCTCATGCAGCTGTGGAGGCTGGCAGGTCCCAAGTCCATGGATCAGTTGTCAAGCTGGAGGTTTCTCCTGACTCATGCAGTTGCAGGGGGTGATGAACCCAAAATTGGTAGGTCAGGCAGAAGGCTGCTGGCTCACATCCCAAGAGCTGGATGCCAGAGGATGATGAGTTGGATGTAGGATCCAGATCATGCAAGCTTTGCCAGAATATCCCTATATATTGGATGTAGGCCACACCCCCAAGGAAACTCCCTTTTCAACTGATTCTATGCTCATGTCAGATCACAAATTGGGGAATGACTACATCAGATCACAAAATGAAGGATGTTTACGTCATTACATAACTGCCAAACTACTGAGGATCATGGCCCAACCTTAACCATCACAATAAAATTGAAGTCCTATTGGACAATGACACATGGGCATGAGCAGAAGGGCTAAGTGACATACGTGTGTCCGTAATTCCTTGCTAATTAATTTGCATATAGCAATCTCAATGCCCCATAAGTACAAAATTGCAGAGGGCCCAAGATGCACAGGAGTTCAAAGTAAATGTGTTACATCTATGGCTGATTAGATGGGACACTGACAGTCCCTAGAGACTACATTTTCTGTTTTAACTAGAAGTTGCTTTGAATACACTAATAAAGTAATGGCATTCTAAGACACAGTAAAGATCAAGGAACCCTATCTTATCTTTTTTTTTGTTTTTTTTAATGTTACTTCTCAGTATTAGCCAACCACTTACGATAAAAATAAAAGGAGCCCTGGTGGTGCAGTAGTTAAAGTGCTCGGCTGCTAACCAGAAGGGTGGTGGTTTGAACCCACCCACCACTCCGTGAAAGAAAGATGTGGCAGTCCGTTTCTGTAAGAATTTACAGCCTTGGAAACCCTATGGGGAAGTTCTACCCTGCCCCACATGGTTGCTATGAGTTGAAATCAACTCTACGGCAGTGGGTATGATAAAAATGACATAGAAGGAAGGGAAAGGACAGGGCAACTTACAGCTCTTTTTCCTTTCTTACTCATCAGTAAGTCAACTGAAAGTGCTGTAGCATGTCTGTATGAAGAAGTGAAATAAGATCATCTGAGTTAGTTTTGGGCAGTATTTTTACAGTTCTTATAAAAGTGAAATAATACACATTTACAAGCTGTGAAATAAGAGTTGTGTAATTCTTACGATTTTTCACGAGTACATTTTATGTATTTGCGTTTGTAATTGGTGTTATAAATATAAAGATGAACAGTAAAATTTATGCTAATTATTTATTTTCTACTTAGAATAACATTAAATATCAGCTAAAAATAATAAAATAAATAAATAAGACCACCATCACAAATTGAGAGAAAAAGAGAGTGAGAGTGATATAACCAAAGCAAAAACTAAACCCACTGCTGTCAAATTGATTGTGACTCACAGTGATCCCGCAGGACATAAGAAGAACTGCCCTAAAGGGTTTCCAAGGCTGCAAATCTTTACAGAAGCAGACTGTCACATCTTTCTCCCAGGGAGCAACTGGTGGGTTAGAACCACCGACTTTTGGGTTAGCAGCCAAATGCTTAACCACTAAGCCACCAGGGCTCCTTGACAGTGATACAGAAGTAAACATTTTATATTTTGCTATCTTAAAATGGAAATTTGTCTTGGCTTTTTGAAAGAGGGATCCTATATATCCATTTTTCACTGGATCATACAAATTCTGTAGTTGGTTTAGCCCTGGTTTAGTTAGGGGTTACTCAGGAGGGTCCTTTTCCTAAAGGGAAAAAGAGAAACTTACTTATTACCTAATTATTTAACTATTCGGGGATGTTAAATTCTGTCATAAAGATCGAGTCTTTTCTTGTCAGAAGCAGAGGGCTAAATTAATATTTAGAAAACAATGAAATAAAGAACTTGTTATTGTTTTTGTTGTTGTTTAAATGGTGGTTAATTTGAAATGTCTGGAACTTCATCAAAGTTTGAATTTCAAGACAAAACTTTGTCTTGAAGTATCCTACAATTTTAATTAGTATGTTGCCAAGCTGGAAATCTTGATAAAATGTAAAATGTGATTCATATTCTCGTTACCCACCCCAGACCTATTAACCCAACTGAGAAGCTGCTGGGTGAGGCTGATGCTGTCCCCTCTGGTGTTAGCACTGATAGGCACGCATCAGCTGTTAACCAGATCTTCATACATAAACAGAGAAATAGATCTGACCAAACATTGACTTAATTAAACTACATCAAAACAATACTGGTAGTTAGGTAGGGTAAACATATTTGCTTAGGTGCAGTGTAAGAGAGGTCAGTTCTTGTGTTTCACAGTAGGACAGTTTTTTTTTTTTTCCTAAAATAGAAAATTAATCTATTTATAATGACTAAATCTTGCATGAAATGTTAGCATAAGCATTTTTAATGATTAAATTTCAATATAAAATAAAAAAAACCTATTGCCTTTGAGCCGATTCCAACTCATAGCATCTCTGTAGGACAGAGTAAAACTGCCCCAGAGGGTTTCCAAGGAGTAGCTGGTAGTTTCAAACTGTGGACCTTTTGGTTAGCAGTTGAACACTTAACCACTGTGCCACCACAGCTCCAAATTTCAATATAAACCAAAAAAAATAAATCCATTCCCATCGAGTCCATTCCGACTCGATGGCAATGGACAGAGTAGAACTGCCCCGTAGTTTCCAAGGGGTGCCTGGTGGATTCAAACTGCCCACCCTTTGGTTAGCAGCTGTAGCTCTTAACCACTATGCCACCAGGTTTTCCAAATTTCAATATAGGAGTTCCAAAATTAACACCTTGGTCATTATCCATCTATTAAACAAACAAAAATCCCTGAAAGTCTATATCATTGAAATATATTAAAAAAGAAAATTACCGGGTAGTAAAAAATATTGGGAAGTATAGGTTGATTTCATATTCTATATTGAAGTAAAGATAATATAAAAGAGTACAGCTTATGCTGTGGATTTGGGCTTATCTAAAAAACTAGAGTCAGCTTAAATAAAATTTGATTTTAGAAGCATATTCATTAATAAGACAATCATTGTATAATTATATTTGATGAAAAAATATGTTTGCTGGGTTCCATCTGTACTGATAATCAAAGCACATACTTCAAAACTATAAGAGGCCTAGGTTAAAAAAAGCATTAACTAAAAATATATAGCATTTGATGTCAATAAAATCAGATAATATCACGTGTTATGTTTCTCGATAAAATCTTTTCATATTGTCTTTGTGTGTTTATTTTAAAGGGATAAAAACAGTAACAATACTTTAACCAAAAGAATAATGTTTTTTCCCACCTATTTTTACTACTCTGGCTTCTCCAGGGCTATCTAAACATGTGACACTCTTTCTGCTTGGCAACATACTAATTAAAATTGTAGGATACTTCAAGACAAAGTTTTGTCTTGAAATTCAAACTTTGATGAAATTCCAGACATTTCAAATTAACCACCATTTAAACAACAAGAGCAAGAAAAATCCATATGTCCGTAAAGGAGCAACAAAACGTTTCTTTTCAGCTGTTTGCTTTATAACGTCCACTAGCTAAAACCTTACCACCCAAGAAGCACAATGCCTTTTTCATCCCTTTGTGCTAAGCAATAAAAGTAAAACTGGAAGATATACAATTTTTGCCCTACATTCTTTTTTGCCATTTTTTGGATTAAGCTAAAATGAATGTAAACAAAGACAGATGTCTATAATCATAATGTCAGGCTATGTTTTCACTAATTCCTTTCAGAGGGAAATTATGCTGTACATTAGAGTGTGGGAATGATAGAAATTATACTTTCCTTGAACATAGCTGCTAAAATTCCATGGCGCCAAAGTTTTTTTTTGAAATGAAGCAATATCTTGATAACATAATGTAACTAGTTTGACAAAGAAAATTTTCATAAAACAGGATAAGATTAATTTTTTTTTAATCAAATTTTAAACAAATCATTGACTCGGCAGGTAATCTGCTGGCAATTTAGGCATCCAAGGACCTCTATGTAAACACTTTGCTCCTTTACCCTAAAGCCATTTATGATATAGTGTCATTTTGTATCCTCAAATTCTGAAGACTTTCACCTCAGTGACTGTGTGTTTGAATACTTCACAGTGCTTCTATAAACCAACTTCTGGTGAAAATTAGGACTTTAATTTTGTAGTGGTTGATGATATTATTGCAGTTATTTTTCACAAAGAAAAATAGGGTAATGGGAGACCTAATTTTTAATGAATACCTATCATTTACTATGGAAACCCTGGTGTAGTGGTTAAAGAGTTCAGCGGCTAACCAAAATGTCAGCAGTTTGACTCCACCAGGTTCTCCTTGGAAACCCTATGGGGTAGTTCCAGATTGTCCTATAGGATTGCTATGAGTCAGAAATGACTCAATATCAACGGGTTTTTTATGGATTTATTATTTACTATATTCTAGGCCTTACTTATAATATTCTTTTAATTATTGTATTTAATTGATTATTCAGTTAATTGTACAATCCTACCCAGAGTCCCAGAATAACCCATATGTCACTGATATTTATATCAGTGAATGAGTATAAGGCCTTTAGATCTTCCCTGTGTTGCACACCCTCCATTGGCTTAGTTATTTCTGAAGTCCATGAGCCTGAAGAAGTGCTTTTACCTAAGAATCACAGCTCTATCTCCCCTCCTTGTAGCTACACCATCAGCTATGTTATCAGTGCCTTTCAAGGTGACACTGCCCCATCAGATGTCACTATACTCCACCGGTGGACCAAAGCTCCACATCTCAGTCAGGAGTGGAGAATGGTCATCTACACACCTCTGGCACACATCGCCACCTTCACCTTAAGAGCAATGTTTATGCCAGGACCAGCAACCTGAAGCCATCTGGCAAGGAAATTTGAGATATGGGAATGAGCATGGAAGGGTGAGAATGGAATTGCAATCCAATTGAAATCACTGGGCAATCTGTTTACTCCTTTAAGGAAAATACAAGTTGAAATCTAAAATGAACTTGAATTTTTTTTTTTTTTTTAGTTCTGCTGATCTATCTGTTGAATATTATGCCTTGGTGGCACCGTGGTTAAGGGCTCGGCTGCTAAATGAAAGGTCAGTGGTTCCAACTCATCAGTGGCTTCGTGGGAGAAAAGATCTGGTGATCTGTTCTCATAAAGACTGCAGACTGGGAAACCCTATGGGGTAGTTCTCTTCTGTCATATAGGGTCACTATGAGTCAGAATCGACTTGATGGACCACAACAACCACAGTATGCTAGAACTACACTGTCTTATTCTATCTTATTTTTTTAAATAATTTTTTTGAGCTTTAAGTGAACATTTACAGATCAAGTCAGTCTGTCATGTATAAGCTTATATACACCTTACTCCATACTCCCACTTACTCTCCCCCTAATGAGTTAGCCCTTCCAGTCTCTCCTTTCATGACAATTTTGCCAGTTTCTAATCCTCTCTACCCTCCTATCTCTCCTCCAGACAGGAGATGCCAACACAGTCTCAAGTGTCCACCTGATACAAATAGCTCACTCTTCATCAGCATCTCTTTCCAACCCATTGTCCAGTCCCTTCCAGGTCTGATGAGTTGTCTTTGGGAATGGTTCCTGTCCTGGGCCAACAGAAGGTTTGGGGACCATGACCGCTGGGATTCCTCTAGTCTCAGTCAGACCATTAAGTCTGGTCTTTTTGTGAGAATTTGGAGTCTGCATCCCACTGATCTCCTGCTCCCTCAGGGGTTCTCTGTTGTGCTCCCTGTCAGGGCAGTCATCAGTTGTGGCCGGGCACCATCTAGTTCTTCTGGTCTCAGGATGATGTAAGTCTCTGGTTCACGTGGCCCTTTCTGTCTCTTGGGCTCATAGTTGTCGTGTGACCTTGGTGTTCTTCGTTTTCCTTTGATCCAGGTGGGTTGAGAACAATTGATGCACCTTAGGTGGTCGCTTGTTAGCATTTAAGACCGCAGATGTCACATTTCACAGTGGGATGCAGAATGTTTTCATAATAGTATTATTTTGCCAATTGACTTAGAAGTCCCCTTAAGCCATAGTCCCCAAACCCCTGCCCTTGCTCCGCTGTGAACTTGGAATTTTTAATGATGAAAATAACATTTGTTCTCAATATGCATGCAGATTCTGCAGCAATAAGTTTGTGTTACTCATTATAGCCTTACCCACCTATGTAAAATTGCAGGAATGGAATTGTCTTTCCAAAACTGAGGGTTTCCAGTTATTCTAAGCCATAATAATAATAAAAATCTTTTCTTTTCCTTCTAGATGACCTCCAACAGTATTGCTTTTACTAAAGTTCCAAAAAAAGATTTACTACAAATTTCTAAAGTATCTCAAAGAATTAAGTGATGATGAAAACAAAAACCAAACTCTTCTTTAAATTTTGGAATAGTTTATTTTCTACATGAAAACCACCAAACCCATTGCCGTTGAGTCGATTCCAACTCATAACAACCCTATAGAACAGAGCAGAACTGCCCCATAGAGTTTCCAAGAATGCCTGGTGGATTTGAACTGTGGACCTTTTGGTTAGCAGTTGTAGCACTTAACCACTGTGCCACTAGGGTTTCTACATAAGGCAATGTTTTATTCATGCTTCCTAACGAAACAAGTGTTCAACAATTTTAATCAAAGAGAGTAACAGTATACTAATTACGCCATGAACCATCAATTTAGACACTCAGTGTTCCACGTTTATCAAAGCATGTGGGTAAAAACTTATACATGAACTTCATTTCCTAGTTGCTTTCAAGCTAACAGCATGGTGGTGATGGTGACAGTGGTGTTGGTGAGAGGACTTTGATGCACTTTGTCAGGTAAGATACATTTGACTGTCTTCTTTTGCTCACTTGAAACTTTAAAGATGTTAATTGTAAAAGAAACATTGCTCTTGACATCTATTATATTTATAAATGCACAGACAGAACAAAGTATTTTAGCAAATAATTGATGTATTCACATATAAATAAATTTTTCTAGTACAGAGATTAGAAAAGGAAACCTGGTGATACAACGGTTAGGCACTTGGCTGCTAACCAATTTGTCTGGAGTTGAAACTCACCAGAAACTCTGAAGGAGAAAAGACCTGGTGATCTGCTTCCATGAAGAAGATTACCCCCTGCGTAGACTCGATTCCAACTCATAGTGACCCTATAGGACAGAGTAGAACTTCCCCATAGCATTTCCAAGGCTATAAATCTTTACAGAAGGAGACTGTCACATCTTTCTCCTGCAGAGTGGTTGGTGGGTTCGAGCTGCTGACCTTTTGGATAGCGGGGCCAGTATGAGTCAATATCACACACACACCCACAGAGATTTGAAGGTCCTTCCAAGATTAGAATCTCTGATTCAAGAATCAGTTCATCATTTACAAGCTTTGTGATACCTGGGCAAGATATTGCACATCTACAATCCTCATTTTCCTCATCTTTAAACTATAGCATGTGCTACATTCGTCCAATAAAATAATTAGATAAAATGGGTCATGTGAGGGAACCTCACATACCTTCAAACACACAAAGCATTCAATAAGTATTGTTATAATTGTTGGTAATACAATACTGTATCATTATTATTGCCATTATTATTGATATTTTAGAACTAACTATGAACTGGAAGCCCGAAAGAATATATAGGGATTAATTCTTCCTTGGGAAGAATTTCAAATAGATATATAAATATTCAACTTTCCTAAAACATGAAGAAAGACACCTGAAAATTTGCAAATTATAAAACATTGTAGTTCAGATATAGCATAGACTATGGAATTGACATTGATACATCAATAGAGGGAAATAGCCATATGACAAGGATTTTCAAATATGTGTGGGGATGCCATTCATTCACAAAAGACTCTAAGGAAGAAATTGTGAATGACAAACTAAAAAGTCTGAACTAACACATTCACGACAGTCTTAGAAACAAAATGTCCCGTAAGAATTTATGAGATTAATGAAGTGTAGGGTTTCTGTTTTTTTTTTTTTTTTTTTAGGGCAAAGTAACAGATTGAATACCTTATACTGGAAATGTTATTTGCTTAGAACAAAGATATAGAAGCCTCTATATGTGATCAATTTAAGTTAATGTACTTATTTAGATTTATTTTTATTAGAGTATATGCCAGTAAAATCAAACCCATTGCCATCAAGTTGATTCCAACTCATAGCAACTCTGTAAAACAGAGTAGAACTGCCTCGTAGTGTTTCCAAGGCTGTAAATCTTTAGAGAAGCAGGCTGCCACATCTTTCTCCCTCAGAGTGGCTGGTCGGTTTGAATTTCCAACCTTTCAGTTAACAGCTGAGTGCTTAAGCACTGTGCCAGCAGGGCTCCCGTAAAACAAACAAACAAAAATCTGGTGCCATCAAGTCAATTCTGACTCACAGTGACCCTACAGGACAGAGTAGAACTGTCCCATATATATGGTTTCCAAGGAGTGCCTGGTGGATTCGAACTGCTGACCTTTCGGACTCCCATATGCCAGTTAAACAAATACAAAAACAACCAAACGTGTTGCCATTAAGTTGACTCCAACTTATAGAAACCCTACAGGACAGATTAGACTGCCCCATAGGGTTACCAAGGAGTGGCTGGTGGATTCAACCCTTTGGTTAGCAGCTGAGGTCTTAACCACTATGCAACCAGGGCTCCATTAGGTTTCCAAGGGGTGGTTGGTGGGTTCAAACTGCCAACCTTTTTGTTAGCAGCTGAGCTCTTAACCATTGTGCCACCAAGGCTCCTAGCTATATGCTAGTAGGAAACAAAAAAAGTTATTCTCTAAATGTGAAAGTATGTCATGCATTTTGTTTGCAAATTTCACAGTTAAGTTGAAGTCACAAATATTATACCTTGGCAAGTAGCAGCCCCACCAAGGCTGTAAATAATAGCCAATTTGCTGTAGATAAAACACACTACAAGTGCAACCACAGCGTGATATAGCACTTAAATGCAATTTCATAGAGAGAAGGAGAAGCCGTATCCTAGAAAAGTGCGTGTTTACTGTTTGAAGACAATTTCTGGTTCTGTTCCTGATGGCATAATGCTTCCTCAGTGGGCATTAATGGGCACTCTCACAAAATTTTTCTCTTCTGTCAGCTAGCTGAGCATACAATGTTTTCCTACTGATGCCACTAAAATAATTATTCATCACATCTACTGTTTATCTTATACATCAAGGCCTTTTAAACTATCTTGAATTAACTGGGGGAAAAAAAAAATTTTTTTTTTTCCTATGTAGACTTAGATCAGTGTAGAGAACACACAATAGATTACAAAGTGTCAGGAGGTTTCTTAAAGGAGGAATATGAATTGGTTTTGTAGTTGTATCCATATAATGTATTTTGTTAATGTTTTTCCTAAGGTGCAATCATTGTCAAGTCTTTTTTTAAATACATACTTGTATTTTCAAATTATTTAATTGCACATTAGATGTGGAAGATTTTCTGTGCGTGCTCCTTGCAAAATTGGTCTGTAATCCAAACAACGCGGTAATGCCACTAAGTATATTCTTCATCTTCATTTAACAAACACTTGTTTATAACTTAGCATTGATCAGCATAATTTAGGAACGATGCTACGCTTGTAAGCAGCAAACTAAAAGAAAGCTTTGCAATGAAAATATTTAATTGGCATATCTCAAGCTTAAAGCATCATAGACAAAGCTTTCGATATAATTATTTTAAGGTCTTATAAGACAATGTGACACTATTTGAGAAATAATATCCTACACTCCCATGGAGAAAAGTAAAGTTACTAATGTTCACCATGAAAATCAAAAAAACAAACCGAGTGCCGTCGAGTCTACGCCAACTCATAGTTAGTAGCCATAGCACTTACCCACTAGGCCACCAGGGTTTCCTTCACCATGAAAGCAACTATTTAATCTTAGGTTTGGTGCTGGTTTCTCCAATAAACTATTCTTGATAAGGTCAATAATGCCTGCAGAAATGTAGTACAGGTGCCAGGATTCCCCAGCTGATGGAAAAATTGCAGGCCAGGATGAGAAGACAAAATTAGCATGAAATTTCATAAACTGCTTTCTTCCTAACAAATGTATATTATCTTTTATTCTTAGATTATTATTTAGCTGTGTTCTTTCCTCTGATATGTTTTCCCTAGGTGTTCTTGGTTACTTATTACAATATTTAATACATACTTTTGAAACTTGGAAACCCTGGTGGTGTAGTGGTTAAGTGCTATGGCTGCTAACCAAAAGGTCGGCAGTTTGAATCCACCAGGTGCTCCTTGGAAACTCTGTGGGGCAGTTCTACTCTACCCTATAGGTTGCTATGAGTCAGAATTGACTCAACAGCAACAGATTTGGGGTTTTTTTTTTTTTTTTTGGTTTTTTTGAAATTACTTATTTAGCTTAAGCACTTGACGTTTCCTCTTAGCCTAATGCTTTTTTCATAAAGTCAAATGAACAGCTTCTGTGATTTTTTTACTAAAATGCACTTAGAAATTTTTCCAACCTACTTACTTTCCAAGCTACTTGATCCTGGACCTGGAGGGAGAGAAAATAGGAAGACAGACTTTACCTCCACATAGTAACAGAGTGGGACTTAAATGCTTTGGATTAGAAGTCAAAATACCTTTCCTATCAAATAATAATTATATCTATCTATATAGAACAACTGGTATTATACTAAATTATTTTGGAACTCCAGTGACCTAAAATTTACTATCTTATCTAAACTGAGCTTTGATATATCCGGTTCAGTCCTTGGCTTTGTTGTTGTTATTTGTTTGTTTGCTTTTTCATGATAGATATTCAAACATGTTTTTGGCTGATGTAAGCCAACTGTACACCCATGAATGTTCACAAAGATCACATTATGAGGGTACATTTTCCAGGTGTAAATAAAAGATATTTGTCGGATTAAAAACATGTGGCTAGATTTGTCTTTCATGAGTTGGCTCATTTATTCTGGTTCACAAAGAGAGGTTCTGGAAACCTGAAATAAATTACCAACTTCCAGGGAAAACCAAAATTGCTAAGTGTGTGTGTGTGTGCTTGCATGTGTACAAAACAGAGCGAGAGAGATAAATTATTCTGAAGTCAATTTTAATCAGAAATTTGCCTAGTGAGCAAGGAATCATACCAAGCTTAATTTTGTAATTTGACTATTTATTTGCATCAAGTGAAAAAAAGCCAAATGCATCAGTAGACTCAGGGAGTTCCGTTTGGTTCAGGACACCTGCCTTCAGTAGATACTTAATGAGACTATCCACATTTGGTCCTATAATCTTGGTTAAACAAGTTTGTTTTTTAATATATTAATATATTCAATAATATATTATGATTATATTATAGCAGACATTATATATTATATAATATATAATTATAACAATAATAATTTTGAATATATTAATTTATATATAATATATTAAAATAAATATATATATTTGCCTGATAGAGTCCAGGAAAGTTAATAAAATTTTAGCTTGAAACAAAGAAAAGAATTTAAAATAATTTAATGCAAACACATAATTAGCAAAATTCCTTCAACATTTGTGATAAATCTTGAATATTCGAGAGCAAAAAGGAGGATATCTAACCCAATATTATTGTATTAGGAAGGAATTTCGAAAATCTGAATCAAGAAATAGAAAAGTAGCACCTCTCTACAGGGTTCCCTTTTCTCCCTGAAGCCTGGTGAGGTTGACGTGGAGGCGGACCTGTGGATGCTTCAGACAAAGTAGGTCTGTGTCACAGCTGATGAGCCTTGAGCTGAGGGAATCCCGATCTCAGAAGCAGTATTCCAAAGATCCTGCCTGCCATCGCCTTCAAAAAGACATTCTCTTCGTTAATCTAGAATATATGTAAATATTCTCCAGGGATGAGACAGAAATAGAACAGATTGATAGAGATTTGTTTCCTAAGGAACATGATTACATTTATGGGAAGAGAAGGAGGAATTCACACACCCACCCCCACAAAACGAACTGAGGAGGAACATTTTACAACTAAAAGAAAAATGAAGAAATAATGAAGTCATGAACTAAAGGAGAGAAAATTTTTCATGAATCAGGAAGTTGAAAACAAAGATAAACATTGTAAATAATGAGTAAATAGGAACTAGATAGGACTCACCGTATTTAGAAACAAAAGGCAGTGAGGGAAATTTTCACTCCAGTTCTTTCCCTAGCTGATAACACACCATTTCTTTCTCCATTTTATAACAAAACTCTTGAAACAGTTGTCTATACTCAACGTATCCTTTTTTTTTTTTTTTTGGTCTTAAAGCCACACAAAAGAGCTTTCCCCCATCACTCCTTTGACAAACATGATTCTAAGTCTAATCATGAAATCTTATGTCTTATTTGTCCTGTAAATAGAATTTAACATAGTCGATTATTTCCTCCTCCTTGAAACTCTTTTTCCCCTTGGGCTTCAGTGAACCTTACTCTCCTGACTTTCTGCCTACCTTACAGGACAGAGCAAGCCGCCCTATAGGGTTTCCAAGTGCACCACCCGGGCTCCCTGCCTATCTGAAAAAAAAAAAAAAAAAAATGCCTATCTTAATAGCTGCTAATTCCCAGGCTTCTTTTTTTCATTCTTCCTCCACCCTGTGATGTCTTATCCTTCCTGTCCTTTCCTCTCCTCCTCTCCTCTCCTTTTCTCTACTCTTCTTTATTTTCCCCACAATATTGGTGATTTTTCTAGTGCCCTGACTTTAAACACTATCTCTTCAGCCTGAACTCATAATTTATATGTCAAAATACTTGTTTGATATGTACTGAGATTCTAATCTACGGGCATACCTCAAAAATATTACAGATTTAGTTCCAGGCCACCACAATAAAGTGAATATCACAATAAAAGAAGTCACATAAATTATCTGGTTTCTTGGTGCGTGTGAAAGCTATGTTACACTATGCTGTAGCCTATTAAGGAAACCCTGATAGCAAAGTAGTTAAGAACTATGGCTGCTAACCAAAAGGTCAGCGGTTTGAATCCACCAGGTGCTCGTTGGAAACCAACGGGTTTGGTTTCTGTTTTTGGTAGTCTATTAAAGTGTGCAATAGCATTAAAACCCAAACCCAGTGCCCTTGAGTCTATTCTGACTCACAGCGACTCTATAGGACGGAGTAGAACTGCCCCATTGAGTTTCCAAGGAACGCCTGGCGGATTCGAACTGCTGACCCTTTGGTTAGCAGCTGTAGCACTTAATCACTATGCCATTATGTCTAAAAAAAATGCACACTCCTTAATTAAAAACACTTTATTGCTTAAAAATGGGTGGCTTCAACAAATAAATTTATTTTCTCACACTTTAAGAGGCTAGAAGGCCAAATTCAGGGCCCCGGCTCTAGGGGAATGCTTCCTGTCTTTGTTGGCTCTGGAAGAAGGTCCTTGTCTCTTCTGAGGTTCTGCTTCTGAGCGGTCTTCATGTGCTTGGCATCTCTGTTTCCCTGTCTCTCTTCTGCTTCCTTGTTTAATCTTTCATATCTCAAAGGAGACTGACTCAAGGCACACCCTACACTAATCTTGCCTCATTCACATAAGATGGTTTTGCATCTGAGAGAAACAATGAGTCCTTACATAGTTTAAAAGAGGCTACCTGATTTGACTCCCCACACTATTTCATTTTTGACCCCACCTCTAACTATGATCCCCTTTGCCCACTCTGTTCTTGATACCTTGGGCTTCTTACAGTTTCTGTAATATAATGGAAACAATAACAGGATAGAGCTTATAAACCTGCTGTCTTCTTATCCTGGTTGCTGTGTTCTATGAATTCTTATACTTCAATTATTTATGTCTTTCAGGTCTTTAGTAAAAGATAATAATCATACTTAATATCTACTTTTATAGCTATCTAAAAACAAACAAACAAAAACCCTTGCTGTCTAGTTGATTCTGCCTCATAGGGATCCTGTCACAGTGGTTAAGATCTGGGCTGTTAATCAAAAGGCCGGTGGTTCAAATCCACAAGCCACTGCTCCTTTATAGTTATGGTTTATCTTTTTTCCCCTACCTTTTGAGAAAAAAGCCCCATTAGTCGCACTGTAAATTTCAATTTGAATGTTGCTAAGAGCCTGTGTCTTCAGTTTTTCAGAACTCTTCTCCTTCGGTTCCTCTTCTTCGTCTATTATTTTGCTGATTTATTTCCTCAAAAACATGTAAGGAAAACTTTCTTCATCAAATATGCCTGAAAATATTTTCTTTGTTTATTTTTTGCTGTCACATGGACTGATAGTTTGACAGGGTATTGAGTTGTAGATTCACAGTAATGTATCTTACTACTAGAAAAAAGTTGTTCAATAGCCTCCTAGCATTTAGCATTGTTTCTGCCAGTTCGAAAGTCATTACACATATTTTTAGTATCTAACTCCTTTACGGCTTATTTGCTTCTGTGCGGGAGGGGGGTATATGTGCTGCACGTTTTCTTTTGGGATATTGTTTGTATCTTTGGAAGCCTTCAAATCTTTTTTTATCCTGGTGTTATGAATGGTACAATCCCGTAAAGTTACCTTGACATATATACTTTGCCAACAATTGGTCTTTTTCACTATGTCAAGTATATTTCTTCACATAGGAGAAAATGTTTTAAAATGATATTTCTTGTGTTGTTGTTATTATTATTATTATTATTATTATTATTATTATTATTATTAATCTTCTGTTTGTTTAATTCTTTTTCACCCAGCTGGGTCTCTTGAATTTATTCTCCCTGTTTTCTGTTATATATCTACCATATATTATATGTTCTATTACACATCTGTTCATTTGTAAACATTTCTTTGACTTTATCTTCTCACCTCTGTATTAGTTATTTCCAAGTATATTTGTGTTTTTCAGGAGGTTTTGCTTGTTATGTGCTTTCTCTTAATTCTTCTCAAATTTTAATGCAATTTTTATGTTATTGCTTTTGGGTTTTCTAACTTTTTCTTAAGAAGTATACATCTTTGTAAGTTATTTTGTTTCCCCTTTCATTTTCTGCTTCTTTCAGGGTTACTTGCTCTATCTTTTCATCTCTGTCTTTCCTTGTCATTCTTTTACAAATATATCGCTTGTTAACTTTGTTTCATTATTTATACTTGAAAATGAAAGATTTAGACTACTAAGACACCGTTTTTTCTTTTCTATTTTTAGGGCTTGCTCCTTTGCAAGCTATCACCTAAATGACAAGACTAACTGAGAGCTCTATCTACCATATTTTTTTTTTTTTTTTTGCAAATAATGCTCCCACATAAGTAACCCGCTTTCACATGTAATGTGTAGAAATGATGAAATCAAGTAAAACAGCTCTGGGAAAACCTGCGTGTTATTTG